>NC_081412.1:564522757-564685257 GCF_030272615.1 Cryptomeria japonica
TTTTGGGGTCTCTTTACAGCTTGTAAAATGAATTTATCAAATTAAAAGCATTTAAATATTTCAAAATAAATACAAAACTTTTGTTCTCATTGTCAGAAAATGTTGAAGCCTAAAAAGTCTCAGTCCTACCAAAACCAACAAAAATCAGAGTAACTAGTAACCCTCAACTTTGCCAGAATCAACCAAAATCAGAGTAATTATTAAGCTAATCAACGCTTGGTAAACCCTAGATCACAACAAAATGTGGTGAGAATTCATCCATGTTAAAAATCTTATGCAAACGACAAACCAAAGATCCAAATCCATTACTCAATCATCCTTCTTTGGAATTGAGCAGTTCATGAATAGTGCTTATGAGAAAGCGGTTGTAGTTTAAAAATATAATCAATAAACCTCCTTTCTTAATGTAATATAATGGAAAATTGGCAATACAAAATTGCATCACTACACAATTATACAGAATTAGATACTACTAAAGCAGTTTCTTGCTCCAAATACCTTCTCCTACTTCTACCAAAGAGTTTGATTGTCAATGTCTTCAAACGTGCTACAAAGTTCAACCTTTTTTTTTAGACACACACAATTCAAACCACTATAGGAAAAGCACAAGTGGTGAGCTTAAATAATTCTCGCCAAAAATACCACTGCTACGTTTTTTTTATAAGAAACCAATAGAAGAATTTGTATCACTAAAAGTTCAAACCACCTGAAACTATCTACTGGGGTTTCAATACAAGTGAAAACATCTCAAACATCTCATCAATGTGCACCTATAAGAGCTAGATCATCAGACTTTTGGCTGGATCCAAGAGGCACGAAGTCCTCCAAATTCCAACTGCTGCCATATCCTCTTGCATTCTTCATACACCTTATTTCTACACAGTTTTTGTGTCATTTTACTGGCTCATGAATTTTAAAGACTAAGATATGGGGGTTTATACCGTACGAACCGGCGGCGAAGCTGTGGAAGGAATGGTGGTAAAAGCTTCCAGCAAAGCCAGATCGAAACGAATATAGCCACGTAGAGTAATAATTATGAAACCTTAAAAAATATTAAACTATTTGCAAAACGAATGTTAACAAACAAAGTATATACAAAGGTAACTTTAAAAAAAAAGTAATCCATGAAAGATGATACGTGTCATCTAAAAATTAAAATGATACTGTGGTTAATAGATTCATACCTTGTCCAGAAATTCCAACAAAATTCCCGATGTAAGAAATCCCATGAGAAATAAATCAGGTGGGTTGTTCCCCACTTAAAATAGTCTGTCGACTAAATATATTATTCCACATTTATACGTATATATACATGTATGTGTTTGTGCGTCGGTATGGTGTGAGATGGACAGAAAACAATAACGTAGTCGGCACTACCAGAGGGGCAAACGAATTTGCTGGGGTCATCGCCCTTGGCATAACTGTAGGCCTGGGGACACTGGTTCTTGAATACCACCGAGTAGTTTGTGGCATGGCAGTTGCCGACATAGGTACCTCTGCAGCAATACTGGTCAGTTTGAAAGACAGTGCAGACAATTTTACATCCGCCATCCACCTTCAATTCAGTGGGGCACACAGCATTCACGTCGGCTTTGCATGCAGGGGCGGTGCACTGAGTATTGGTAGGAGTGATGGAAAGAGGAACGTTGAAGCCGTTTACCAGCGAGATGTCGTAAAAGTCCTGGTTGCTAGTTCCATTGAGGGTGTACTCGGCCAACGTGGTGGGAACGGCTCCCGTGGCTTGGCAGCTCAGTTGGCGGCCACAGTCACCGGTTTTACAGCTTCCTCGGCCTCTCGCATCGAAAGAGCAGCCAGTTCGGCCCCAGAATTTTCCCGACTGTGTCGCCGCCGGCAAATTAACCGTCCATGTCTGACCCTGGTTCAGCTGCTGCCCTGCTCCGGGTAATCCCGCCACCTAGACTGTGTACCCGTACTGGTTCCGTATATTAAACTTAACTGCTCCCGCCTCTGCGACAAAACACACACACATATTATCTTAAGGTTTAGTGAGATATATATACTGTTCAACCACGTATTATGTTAGTAATAGGACTTACCTTGCATATATAAAGAGATGGCCAGTCTCGCCACAAGAAAAAGCGCAAGATTTGATACTGTTGCCATTATACATCTGGATTGAAAGAAGATGAATAGATTGGGCATGCGAGGAGGGATTTTTCATTCATATAGAGATCACAGACCCAGCTTGAGAAGACATGCATCTTACGGTAGCCCCCATTCATTAAAGGGTTATCAGTATTCAAATTTGTGATTATTTAATCTTGACTTCTCTACATAACTTGACTTCAGATACAGCTAACCCGTTTTAGACGCGAACGACTTTAGCGACTTCTGATGGATACATTGATGTTTTCCAGCATCTTTCCTATAGATGGATACATTGAATATTCAAGGAGTTTTGATATTTATACGGACAGGAGAGTTCCGCGTGTTACGGTGGAAGCCAAGAGCCGACTTCAAAGCCGCCTATCCTATGATAATGAGAGCCCCAGTCTTTTCTAAATTCCAAGTGTGAACAATATTAAGAGTTCTGTTAATTTCCTTCTTTGACCGTTTGTTCATTGCTAAAAAACTATATAAAAAGCACATTCAAACAAACGGTATCAAAATTCCTCGTGAGTTTGGGAAAGGGAGTCAGAATATTTTAGGAAAGCATAATAATTTAAGACACATGAAGAAAAGGATGTAGACATTGTTGATGTGGATGAATTTGGGGAAGTGCAGGGATCTCCCTTTATTGACAAGTCTGGTTGCGTTTGGCTCTTCTTCGGAAAAGGCACGTTGGCCCATTTGGATCACTAGACTTTCACTGCAATTCAGAATTCTTTGGTAAGGTTTGGTTTTAAATCTTTATGAGTTGTTACAGTTGTTCATTTGTTATGACCTCGCATCTTGTCTCTTCAAGACATCTTCAATTTTAAGATTTTTTATTCTTATCATACAAGATATAAGACTTTTCAAAATCCTGTTCAAACACGTAATTCCGATAAAAAAATGTTTATGTAATAAAAAACAAATATAATATTTAAGTACTTAGAAAAGCTTTTCCCAAATAGCTTGGTTCGGATTGAGACCAAACCATAAATATTTTTTCCAAATCTCTGTTTTAGATATTCCAATTCATAACCAGGTTTAGGACATGTACAAAATGTTAAAAAATTAAAAGGTCTAACAAATATGAATGCATATATGCATATGCATGCATCTTTTATTCTTTGCTTACCCTTAAATTTCATAATTGGTTGTAAACCAACAGTTGATCTTTCAAGCTTCTTAGTTCTTCTATGGGCTTTTTCTTCCCACCAGGTATGCGATTCTCAATGGTCAATCAAGATCTCTTTAAATAGGGATTGCAGGAGATGTTAACAACCATTCGTTGTTAACAACCATTCGTTGAAGTATGAGTATCATTCTTGTTTTCCTTTGTGAATTAGGCTATAGGAATTTACTTGAATTCATAGAGTGTGATGAATTGCAGAGGTGGTGTCCAGATTCATACCAGATGAGCGGTGTCCAATTTCTGTATCTATAATTGATGAAGTGGTCAATACTTTGAGAGTGAAATGTTCTTGCAGAACAAAAAAAATTGGGATCTTGCTAAAATATTCCATGCCTTGGAGTGCAATTAGGATGGCAGTGATGAGCAGAGATGGCACACATGGTTTGCTAGAAAACCCTAGTCTCCAGTATTTCTGTTTTGATGGTCTGAAAATCATGATGATTTTTCCAGAGCATATGAGCTTCGATGAAAACTATTTTAATTATCTTGGGATCCTTAGGGGTCCCCGTTTCTCTTACATTTGTATTCACGACAATATTTACTTTTGTTGATCATCAAATAAAATGCATGATCAACAAAAGCAATGCAAAGTTCAAGTCATATGATTTGGAAGTTAAAGCAAATGATACTGGTACAAGTTTTGGACAGGGTACTTCTGTACACTAATAATATTGGATTATGTTTGGCTTTTACAGTGAAAATGCTACTCCTTGTTGGTAACAGACAAATCCACCAGTGTTGGATGTCATAAGCTTCCATAACCAGTGCAATTTCTATTTTGTTTGTCAGTTTCTTCTTGTTTGCATGTGTCTTGTTCTAGACGGTTCTATAAAACTCTCTAGGATGCCATGCAAGTTTTTGTTTTATCTTTTCTTCCAATGCTACGGACTGTTTTTTGTTAGGCTTAACTAAATGTGGTTTATAGGCTATGCTGGCAAAGAAGCCTTCATATTGTTTTCACAGATTTTATAGAAGGATGCAACACCAGAAGAGTACACTATTCTAACTGTCAAAACCACTCATCAGGAAGAAAATTTTAAGAAGAAAAAGGATTTTAGGAAGCAACTGTAAAAACCATCCATGACTCATTCAATTCTTTTTCTGCAAGTAAAATAGTGCAGTTAGCCATTGCAATGATGGTTCCTTTTGTCATGGTTGTTGCAATTACTATTTATGTGTTGTGCACATACAATGCCTGATAGTTACTGGTTGGCACTTTAGGTGTAAAGCCAAACGAGGCGGTTAGCCATTGTAATGATGATTTCTTCTGTCATGGTTGTTGCAGAACTACTATTTATACAGTGCACACATATAGGTCAGACTGTTACTGGTCGACACTTCAGGAGCGATCCTTTCCATTGCTATGCATGCCTCCCCATTATCTTTGTAACCTTTCTATTGTTATGTATAACCAGACCATAACTTCTAAGGAAAAAGCACACCCACATCACAAGTTGACTGTAAGTATTTTATTGAGTTGGTTTCCAATATCTCTCATGCGTAAATCTAAACACAATTTGTTCACTAGTGCTTTCCCAATAATGAATTTAGAATACTAGTGATTCCTTCCTACATTCCAATTTAGATGTTATCAAGTTCATCATGTGCATGATGAAGGCTTATGAAAGTAGCTAAAAAAATCTTCGCGCCCTTCACAACTTCTTCTCCTTGTGCTGATTTCAATTTGCATAAGATATTTTTCTTTTGATTACTGCAAGGAAAGTTTCTTTTGTTCAATGGATTTTTCTTTGCAACTTGTGGTGAGAATTATGGGTAAGCCATCTTGACCACTACTTTATGAAATATACACATGGTCTGTATCATCTAGATTTCTATTTTTTTTTTTCCTAATTCGATTTCAAGACTTTCAAAAGAGAGTAGAATAGGGGATGATCATGTTTAGAATGAAGCATGGTGAAGATAGATCGAATATATTAGAATAATTTGTTTTATGTATATTAGTCAAGGAAGAATAATGGAGGCTATTGGATTTTTCATAATACATTTTCACTCAAAGTGAATTAGTCAAGATTTTGTTTTTAGAGTGGTCAGTTTATACTGGCCAAAACATAATTTTGTATTTTGAAGTTTATATCTTAAAACTTTCATAAGTTACATTGCATTAGAACAAGCATAACCTTTTCCTAACCACCGAGCAATTATTTTGGTTGCTTTACATTCATTCTAAGACTTTGTCCCTGGAATGACATTTGGGTGATTAGATGTCGGTTTTGTTGTGTATCTAATCCTCATTTTGATTTTCATGTATAACTTTTGATGTAAATTTCTTTATCATTTGTATGTAGGAGCTTTGTTGTAGATTCTTTATTCATTTTTATGTGCAAGTTTTGTTTTTGATTAAGATAAAATTGTTGGAATCAAGGAACACATTGTTCTAAATTTTTTTAACAATCTTAATCTGATTCTACAACCACTTAATGCAACTGAACAAAAGAAAGATGCAAATACATAAACCAAATATCCACCACAACATAACACCAAGATTTATATGTGGAAAACCCAGTTAAGGGAAAAACCATGGTGAGATTGAGACCCACAATATTAATATACTATGTTAGAAGTATAATTTTTTTACATAAGGGTAATGCACATGCATTTAGGCACACTACCTAGAGCTCACTGCTTAAATTACAATAAGGGCTACAACCCTATAAGCCTCACTGCCTTAGAAAATAATTACAAAAGATAATTGGAATGTCTGAATTGATAAACATCTACAAATGCAATAATATAGTTCCGGTTAAGTACAAAACATTCAAGCTTACTCTACTCTGTTTTGATATTCTGCATTATACTGGAGCAAAAATCCTTCAATCGCACATGTGAAATTGCACACAATCACTCATATAAACTTTCCACATAACCACTGATATAAAAAATGATCATATCAGTCACTCTTATATATTCGTAACATCAAATAAATTTTTTTACATGTCTGCCCAAAAATGCATAACACAAATGAAACTTGTATACCAAGTCATCTCAAACCAATCCAAAACAATCATATGGACCAGAGTAAGTTGTCCACAAACTTCCACATGTCGGCTTAACATCCTCAAATACACAAATAATCATAAAAAATACTCTGCACAATGAGTATCCACACGTTACTATTGATGAACATTGTTCTAACCAAAAACCTATATAATGAACCTTCGAACTCACTCAAGAATCACCATCAGAGGCCAAAATCCTGGAATAAGGTAGATTACACATCCACAATGCTTCTCTGAGATCCACCAACCAAACTATTGTACATTACTAGATGTCTTGTTCTATCTCATCGAACCTCATCGGACCTCAATCTCTTTCAGTATGAATGAATCATGAACCGCGGATTGAATATCTAACTCTAGTTGCCATCAATGACAATATTTGAACAAAAATGTAGTTTTTCTTGCCAACAAACTCACCCTTTGGCATTGATGACAACACATGGTGAAAAATGACCATGTTGGACCAAAGCCAAAATACTATACTTTGCAACAAGAATCTATCAACCTGACTCCAAGAATCAGTAACTCTCCCTAAGATCAACAAGATCAACAATTTTCACTCTTCTATACTCCCCCTTTGATATTAATGGCAAAGGTAGGGTTCTAGAAACCAAAAAAAATTCAAACAAAAAATTCTTATTTACATATATACACTCAAACTTTACTCACAAAAACTTGAAGATGTCTATAAAATAGTTCTTCAATGTATCCAAATGGCTATCCCAACCTTTCTTCAGACTCTCCAACATGGTTATAAGTCCACTATAAAAAGTAAGCTTGCACCTCAGCTATTTAAGATATGTTGGATCACTGTTTTCTAGCGCATCTTGAGTATCCTTCAAGGCACTGAGCATAACATCCAACTTAGGAGTAATGCAACTCCAAAGTTCTCCAACTCTTCTAGTTATTCTATCCCTGTCATGAATCAAGCTTCTGATTTTCTCAAGAAATGATATCACTTGATCTTCATGATTGCTCAAAGAAATTGATAGAGGATCAATCTACTGAGATATGCATGCTAGCTCACCCTCATGCTCCTTAGACTTTGTCTCAAAGTACTCAGGGAACATTTTTAAAGAGGCATGATTTATACAGGTTTCCATCTTCGGATAGTGCTTCTTGCATACTCCTTACATAGGCATGTAACGTGACTCTGTCATTTGCAATCATCTTTTTCAAAGTTCTAAACATCTTTGTATTGAATTAATTTCTGACCTTTTCCTCAACAGATTTTTCAAAAGATTTAAAATAGGTATCCACAGAGTTAATCAAACTTTTTAACTGATCAGATGAGGTGTTAGATGAATCCTTTTGAAATGAAGGCATTAATTTTTCAAAAAAAACCAATGCCAGGGATAGCAACATATTGTCCTCAGTATGTGACTTTAAGAGATCGTGACTGGCCTTTTCTTGAGCAAATGATGCAAGTTAATTCTTTTGGATGAGAGAGAGTGAGGCAAGGATAATAGGACCTTGCACAAATTCAAGATCATCAGTTATTTTCTTTCCATTCACTAGCTTTGTAGTGTCTCTTGCTTCAGGCTCGACTTCAACCTTAAGCTCCACCTTCTCCTTTTTTAAATTCTTCTCAATATCTGCTTCCTTCTCAAGAATCGAAGGGTTATCTACATCAACCGAAGGATTATCATCCTTGTCCTTACCCTCATCTTCTTTTCCTGCATCCACTTCACTCTTGTCAACCGCATCCTCAACTCTAACTTCTCCTTGCACATTAACCTCTACTTGCTCACTTGTCTAAACTTTTGGGATATAAGTAGTATCATCCATTGTATGCTCAACTTCCTAATTATCTTGCAATGGTGTGTTCTGAGATCCCAGATGAGATTCATCTTGTTCTCTCTCCTGATTAACTTCATATTGATCATCAAGTAATATTTTTTGTCAAGATTTTCCTTGTTTCTTTTGCAACCTCATCAATTTTCCTGAACATTATCCTGTTCACTCTAGTTTTACTCTGAAACTCATTCTTTTCTAACTTAAGGATTCTAGAAATATCCTCCTTAGAAATCACTGATCATAAATTAACTAATACATATTCTCTTAATCTTTCTTCTTCTACTTTTGCACTCTCTCTTCTCATATCCAAAATTTTGTATAGACTCTTAGGAATCTTAGACGTCAACTCTATCAAGGCTTTTCTATATACATTATTATACTCTACAGTGGCTTCCTCTAATGTTCTTTTACCATTCTCATCAAAATTTTCATACCATTCTAATAATGGCTTCACGTTACCATTCTTTACTACTTCATTCACAATTTTATTTAAAGGCATAGGAGATATAAGTTCAAATTTTCCTTGCTTCTATAATGGAGTGAATTTTACACCTCAAGGATGATGCATCCTTGAGGACAAAATTTCATTCTGATTACCTCTACGAAATAACGCTAAGATGATCTAGGGGATAAGAAAATTATGCAAGAAGTGTTAGACACCTGAGAGGCATCTCTTCATGGCTCTGCAGAGCCTCTGTCCTAGGGACGAGCATGCAGAGCTAAGACACCAACTCAGCACGTTGTCATCCTATATGAATGGAGTGCATAATGTAGATAGAGTTTAGGGTTTACTAACAAAATTCACAAAATGACTAGACAATGCTAAAATGACCGAAAAGCACGAATCACAAAATAGGATAAGAAAATATTAAATGAGTAAGAAAATATCATAATAGGTCCATGCTATGAATCATCCCACAACTCGAAGTCCTCCTCATGATAATATTCCTACACACATACAAGAGAGGAAGATGTTGGGGTTGTGTTTTGGATTTTGCCTAATCCAGACCCCCGCTTTGATGTTTCCACCTCCATAGACAACCCAAGAAGCCATGTGAAAAGAGAAATGGTAAACATAATAGATAATGCAATATGAGATTGGAAATAAAGATTGGAAAGTGAAAAAGACATATTTTAGTAGACTTCCCTTCCATGAACGATCTTTGGAGTTCTGGTGTAAAGTGTTTGAAATACTTGAAAATGCTTGAAGTATTATAAAAATGGTGGTGTTCTCCAAAATAATCTCCAGGAGCTTAACCTGCAAGAAGGAATACCAAAAATGCCAAAAATGAATCCCCTTAAATGCCTCTAACATGAAAGATAAAGGCCTAAGAAGGAATTCAGGTGTCAGTGGGCACATATAGAGGTGTTACCATTCCTTCCAAGCACAGGCGTAATGCTCAAATGGTCACCTTTGAACTATCAACTTTGTAGGACGCTAGCACATTGCGTAGACGTCTCCGCATCGTGCATGTGTCCCTGAAGGTGAGAGGTTGGCGGAGTTGGTAATACTTTGGCTAGAACTAACATGGATGGTCTGAGTGGATAAAAAGACATGATGGCAGATCCTGACCCCTAATGACATGGAGGAAAAGTGCCATTTGTCATATTAATTACAAGGGATAATATTTTTGATATTACAACTTTATTACCTCATCAATTTCAGATGATATTGATTTCTTGTTTGGCCTGGCTTTACCGAATGGTTTCTCCTTTGCAACTTTGGTGACCGTAGCTTCTTTTGCCTTCAGCTCCTTTACAACTTCATTTGAATTAGTCTCTTCATAATCTATAGTCACAAATCTTACTTGTTTCCGCTTTTTCTCTACTTCAATAGATGATTTGGCTGATGGTTTAGGTTTTCTTGCAAGCTTTAAAGGACTAGAGGAGGGAGAAATGTATCTTGAATGCTTTGGTTTAGGTGTATATGCTTCTAGTTTAGCCTTCTCCTTCTTGACAGTTTGTTCTTCCAAGAGAATGTTCCTCTCTCTTTCTTTCTAGAATACCTCTTTGGTTATTCCCATGCTCGTTGTAAGAGCCTCGACTTCCTTTCTTACTTTATTCTGAATTGCTAGCCTCTTAAACTATTGATGCAACTTCAAGCTCTTTTCTTTGTATGTTGCAAATATCTCCTCATTAGGACCCATCAGTTTACTCAACAATTTTTGTGCATAGAGTTCTAATATCTTCTCTTCAACTTCATATCCTATAGGTAAAATCCATGAAGTTCTTGGTTCTACTGGCTCCAACAAGCATTAATTTGTGTCAACCATAAAACAAATTGAGTCATGATATTTCTCCACTATGGACTTAGGGATCCTTTCCCTCTCATGAATTTTCTTCTGGAAATTATTGAAATAGCCCCAAAAATTTGCATTCCAAACCCTATAGTCATCAAAATTATACAAATATTCTATGATATGAACTCCTACCAGTCTATCAAAGGCCCATTGCACCTGCCCAACTCCCGATACTTCATTCATAAAGTAGAAATATAAACATAGGAGTAGAGTTCCATACTTGAAACGATGTTTCTTGTTATCTTTGATTTTCTACAGATTCTTTATTAGCTCACTCCAAAGCAATTCACAGAGATCATACATCTTGTTTTCTCTCATTATCTCATAAGCTACATATATTGTAGTTTCAGAAACAAAATTCTCCGCGCTGGAGTAGTAAATCTTGTAACCAATCACAATAGAAGAAAATTTGATGTCATTCTCCAAGATATCATTGATTGTCATTGCTCATTTGTCAAATTTAGATCTAGTTGCATTTGTCACAATATCATTTTTGGCAACCTTCAATGATGACAATTCTCTAGATGAACATAAACTAGTAACGACTCTAATTACATTCTTCGTGATCTTGTGGGGCTTTTTTAGCCACATGCATTCGTAATGCATTATTCTTAATACATAACGAAACCATTCAAAGTCTTCAAACATCGGGATTCTTACATACTACATGAAACCCTTACCTTCCAACCCTTAAAATTCTAGTTTTAGCATTGAACTTCTATCAAAAAAAGTTAATTATTGTACAAATTTAGCATGTGTGAGCTTCCCAATTCCTCAATAGGACAATGAGTGTAAACCCTAACATCTTCAATATGTAGGACACCATAGGGCGTAGATGAAAATGAGCTTTTCAAATCATCTTCCATGAAGATAAATGGATGATGTTTGAAATTTGGTCATGCACTCTCAGTGATATCAACAACAAGAGGGGTAGCAATACCCGATGCAACCATTTCGGAAATTTAAGACTTCAAACTTAAAAATTTCTACCGATAAATACCATGACCACCAGATTAGGGTTTCTTCCCAAAACACTTGAGAAATATTCTTTCATGCTTCGGTCGTTGAAATTTATTCTTGCAGGGCTCTCCAAACTTCCTTTCTTCAAACACGAAGTGAGAAATGAAGTGGTAAAGTTGCTTTTATCCATCACATACCTTAATTTTAGGTATAATAAATGCATTTTGCACTAGTAATTTTTGATACTATGTATTTTCAAATTTTTTCCTCTAGATCTTCAGATGCATTCAAACTCTTCTAAAAATTATTCAAATAGTTCTACAATGATCAAATATATCTTCTACAACCTGCTATAATCAGGCACAGATCTCAAACAGGTGGTTTGTTACAAGATTTTCATGATAACTTCCCCCAAGGCTGGATGCCTTGGCTTAGTTACAAGATGTAGTTCCAACACCAGAATTGGGTGTGGATCCACTTCCCGCTTTAGAATCACTCCTCTAAACCTAAGTCTTCTTCATCTGATATTTCATCTGAGATCAAATTTCACTTTCCTCTTCTCATCTACCTTCACATTCTTATTCTTGTCTTCCAGACCTCTTCTATTCATGTTTCTGCTTCTACAATACTTAGCAACATGATCAGATTGGTTGCAAGTATAGAAAATAATATTTCCTTACATAGGCCTAAAGTTCATCAATTTCCTCATGATCTACACTAATTAGCAACATGTCCAAACGTACCACATGCATAACATCTGAAATTTCTCCTTCTTTGAAAGTTTTTCAACACACTTCTGCATTCATTTGACTTGTGACCATATTTGTTTCATTTAAAACATTGACCAAAGAAAGATGGACCATTCTTATTCATCCTATTTTTGTATTGACTAGCCATATGACCAAATTTATTGCAAACAAGATAGTTACCATTGAACTTATGAGCATTAGGTTGCCTTACCAGAGGCCTTCTTGAATTTTTCTTCTGCTCTACTGATTTGGAGCTTTCACCTTTCTCAAATATAAGACCTCTTGTGTCAATAGCATTCTTCTAGCTTCCAAGTATCTCATCAAGCTTGGTTGAGCTAATCCAAAACTTCTCCTCATATTTATTTTCATCTTCAAGATTAAATTTAAGAAGTAGGATCTTCTTTCCAAATAATTCCTCATGTTCTCTAGCATCTTGTAGGTCAAGCTTCAGTTGTCCATTCTCATTCTCAAGTCTGCAACATTCATCAAATTTGTCTTTCAGTAACTGAGCAATATTTTCCTCATTCTTCTTCATTTCCTCAATCTCCTTTGTCAATCTCATAACAATGGCTTCCATCTCATTCTTCTGAACAACATTAGGTCTAGCAAGCCTTTCACATTCTTTTGTCTTGTCCTTCAAGGCTTCTTCATCAATGATTTGGCTTTCTTTCTCCTTTAACTTATCAACAAGTTTATTTCTCTTTTCCCTTGACTTGTTCAACTGATATTTCAATGATTCAATGAATTTCTTAGTATCCCAAAGGTTTAATTTCACTTGTGAGACCTTAGCTTTTGATTGATCAAGATCTTCAAGTGCAACAAGAAGTTATTATCTAAAACTACCAGAATCCATCGATTCAGTTTTTAGGATCGTCTTCAAGCTGTTAAAATTCTTCTAGGGAACTAGGCTCTTATACCAATTGTTGGAAATAAGGAACACTGAGAGGGGGTGAACCAGTGTTCTAAAATTTTTAACATTCTTAATCTGATTTTGCAACCACTTAATGTAATTGAACAAAAGAAAGATGCAAACACATAAACCAAATATCCACCACACCATAACACCAAGATTTATACATGGAATATCCGGTTAAGGGGAAAACCATGGTGGGATTGAGACCCACAATATTAATATACTCTATTACATATATAAAAATATTGCATAAGGGGAATGCACATGCATTCAGGAACACTGCGTAGATCTCACTGCTTAAATTAAAATAAGGACTACAAACCCAAAAGGCTCACTGCCTTACAAAATGATTAAAAAAGATAATTGGAGTTTCTGAATTCATAAACAACATCGAAAAATGCCAAAATATAGTTACAGTTAAGCACAAAATTTTCAAGCTTACTCAGCTTTGCTACACTGCTCTATTATGATATTTTGCATTATACTGGAGCAAAAATCCTTCAATCACGCACGTGAAAATGTGCACAATCTCTCATACAAAATTTCCACATAACCACTGATACAAAAAATTGATCATATAAATTGCTCTTATATATCCGTAACATCAAATTAGATTTTTTACATGTAGGTCCAAAAACACATAATACATAAATGAAACGTGTATGCCAAGTTGTCTCAAACCAATCCAAAATAATCATGCTAACCAAATCAAGTTGTTCACATGCTTCCTAAATGTCAACCTAACATCCTTAAACACAAAAATAATCATCAAAATTACTCCACATAGTCCGCATAATGAATATCCACACGTTACTACTGATGAACACTGTTCTTACCAAAAACCTATATACCGAACCTTCTAACTCACTTAAGAATCACCATCGTTGGCCACAATCCTAAAATAAGGTAGATTGTGCATCCACAATGCTTCTTTAAGATCAGCAACACTAAATACTCAACATAACTAAACCACCAAACAAATTACCAGGTACATTACCAGATGTCCTGTTCTATCTCACCGGACCTCAATCTCTCTTCTAGTATGAATGAATCATGAACTATGTATTGAATATCTGAATCTAGTTGCCATCAATGACAACATCTAAACAACAATGCAGTTTTTCTTGCCAACAAAAATGTGTTTTACAGGGACTCGAAACCTAAATCTAAAAATAGCAAACACATAACAGTAACGAAACAATCCATTTCCAAAAGCCAAATAGAGACAAATAGCAGAAGCACCACATAGAGCCCAACTAAAAAGACATAAAATCCCTAGGTAAACCTACAAAAACATAACCAAGAGCTTCCATGAGCACATAATTTTTCCCAATAATATTCTTGTTGATATCTTCCAGCTCCTCCATGATGCTCTTAGTGGTACTCTTATCTTGATTTCTACTCCTTTCCCTTGTGGACAGTCCAATAGATATTTGCACCTTTGTTCCCTGTAGATTAGTATCCAGGTTCTTTCTTTTGTATTTAATAGTAGAAGGTGGCATACTATTGAGTAGATGGGCTTTATGGATAGGGATTTTCTCATTCAATTTTTTAAGGCCTTCAACACAGTTATTCATTGCTTCTTTACTGATTTCAACCAAAACCCCGAGACTCCCCTTTAACTCTTCCATTCCTTTCTCCACATTGATGATTTTGGATTGATGCTCAGTTTTCATGACCCTCACATCTTTAGTACATTTCTGGGTCATTTTAAGGAGGTTATTAGTGAAGGTGTTAATAATATCATTTATGGCCTGTTTGATGAAGGCAATTTCACTAATCACCCAACAAAAAAACTTCTCCTAACTAGAGGTGGAGTTCACCAGTAGCATGTCAATATCCACCTTATCATTTTTACTATTATTGGGGTCCACCTGGTCCAAGTTAAGGGTGATATCTAGATTAATCTCATTATCCTCTTTGTCCTTAATATGCACAGAATTTCCCACCTTTTTCTTTTTAGAGTTATTATGACCCATCCCTTGGGGTTTGGAAAGGGGGTTTTGTTCTTTTTTACTACATTTTTGGTTGGGGGGGGTTTACTCTTTTTGTTGTTGTAAGTGGTAGGTGTTGCCTTGTGGGGGGTCCCTCTTCATTAGAGGGCCAGTACTCTAGGTCCAACACTTGAAAGCCACACCAATCTATAACGATCTTACCCAAACTCTTCTCATCCTCAATTTTGATATCCGACACAACATGTACATTAGGACCAGACAAGTGATTGGGATTGCTATCAATTTTGTGGATAGCTGAAGGATTAACTTCATTCAATTTAGCATACTCCATAATGAGAATGATGAGACCCTCATGTAAAACAAGGTTTTCACTATTTTTAGCATGATTGGATAGACCATGCTCCATAGGAAAAAGCAAATAAAATAGTAGAGAAATGTTCCTATCATGTCTAAAGTGGTTCAGAATGGTAAAATGATATGAAAAAATACTAACAAAATGACCATCCAAGGTAATGTACCTCATAATCACTTTTTCCACATCAACCCAAAGGCTCATCAGGTCTTTTTTGTTGTAGGCCCCACTAGACATTTTCTTGACTTTGTTTGTTTTGCTCTACTTATCAAAGAAAACAAAAAGGGCTTCCTCCATCACCTTTCGCTCCTTGTAAAACTTCTTCCCCTCCCTCTGGAAACCAGTGACTTCTACTATCAACTCCTCATCATTTCTAAACTCTGCACCATAGGCACTAAGAATGCCTTTATTCTAGCCCTTAATAAACTCCTCCGTCACTCTGGGGTCATGACCATTCATATTTTTAAGGTATGGGACAAGCCTGCCATCCAAAATGTCAGTCCACATTTCCTTATTTTTCTCCCACTTTTGGTACAAGGTCAGATCCACTCTATTTTTATCTCCCCCCATATTCAAATTCCCCTTTCCAATTCATAGATTTACCATAACATACCCAAGCACAAACCAAAGGATACAAAACCAAGCAATGAAGAATAATCTAAAATCCCTAGTGTTGTATCAATTCCAATTAATGAAAAGAGTGGATTTACTCGTGATAAGATGACATCATTAATATTGAATCATTGAGAAGCTTAATCCTTTCATGCCAAATCACACAAGTGCAAGTTGATTACCTTCATGAAAGACATGTGATATTTGTACTTCATCGAGCTTGGTAATCAACTCAAGAGAATCACGGTTTAAGTTTTTACTTGTCCAACTAGTGGACGAATGGTTAATCAAGTTGAAGCCCAATGTAGGCTACATTTTCCTCAACAAATTGGTTTGTATGAGTGCCCAGTGGGAGTGCCACTACTAAGACAAAATCCTACCATTGTGATCAGGTGCAACTCCCCCACAACCTGTCGGCCTAGGATTTCCCTTAGCTGCCTCATCAACATTTATTTTAATCCACCCTTTGGGACGTGCAACCAAAGAAATATTAGGTCTGGGGTGCTTAATCTTAGAAATGGGTTTAGAAACATCCTAATTCATGTGCCATCTATTAATAATCTCCCAATCCAAAGCTAAGATAGGAATAGAAGGGTCGATTCAGTGAGATGGGTAGGAGGAAACAACATTTTCCTTAATGGAATTCTAGATATGACAAGCCATAGAGAAGGTTGAAGACTCTTTGTCCTTGAAAAATCAATTATTCCTTTCCTTTCAGATACCCCAAGCAATGTGTGGAAGCATGAAGCTCCAAAAAATAATAAGGGAAGGGTTATCAAAATGACATCTCCACTAGGTCCAATAGTCTAGAAGGCTGAAAGGGAAGCTCCGCATAACTTCCTAGAGGTCCAAAAAATAGGCCCATATATCTTGAGAAAAAATACAATGAATCAGTAGGTGGGAGACATCTTCTACATCATCTTTATACAATAAGTATCTATTAGGAATCAATTGTCCCATCAATTTTCCTTAATGTGTAGGTTTTGTTGTGTATTTGTGGGATTTTCATCTATAGGTTTTAGTAGGTATTACATAAAAATGAGGGACAACCCCACAAATATACAAAAAAAATTGCACATAAAAATGAACAAAACATGTTCTTGAGGAGGTTGTGGATCATTGGATCATGTTCCTAGCACGTTATATTTCTTTTGTTGTGATCTACATGGGTAAAAGCACAAAACCGTGTCACGTTTCAGGCCAACTTATCAACACAAGTGAATTCAAGTAATTCTAACTAAAAAATAATTTTAGTCAAACATATGGTCTATAGAGAATCATTATAGCTATCTTATACATGGGAGACAACTTTTCCATTTGGAATTGTTTACTAAATGTATATTTTATAGAACTTTGGGTCTAATTACCTTTTTTTTTTTTTAAACTCGATGTTTAAACAACTACTACTCTTATAAATAATATATTTTTTGAAATGTAAAAATACCCTTTTATAGATGTATAAGTCAATTTTCCAATATATATATATTTTAATAATTTTATTAATTTTTTATATTTTTATATTTTATTTTTATTGAAAGTAGGTCCTCAACACTAAAATATAAGGTTGATTATCTTGTAAAGGAAAAATAATAAAATTTATTTCAAAATTTTGAAAAAAATTATTGCACAAGATTAAAGAGTTTATTTTAAGATGGTATAATTATTTTCTAATTTGGATAAATAATTAAGAAAAAAATTGATGCCAAATGGAAAGAGTAATATTTCAATACACAATTTTTCAAATTTATTGAAAAATATATGTACATAAAAAATAGTTAAAAAAAGATTTTTGGACTAAAGTTTCAAGTTATCAATATACACAAAAAAATTGAAGAAGAAAAGGAAAAATTTACTCTATAAAGTGTGATCCGTTGTGTGACTTCAATTTATGTATTTTATCAGCAATTAAATTATAGTGTTTACTTTATATGAAAGCATATTCAAATAATTTTTTAAATTTTTAAAAAAATTACAAACATAAAATACACAAAAAAATACACATTTTATTATTTTACATCATTACAAAATTCGAAAAATTATACTTTACTTTCTATTGATTCAATTTAAAAGGTTGAATCAATGTTGGCCATTTTGTTTATAAAAGTATAACACAACTCTGTGTTTTTACCCGCATATCTTTTGGTCTAGATTCATAATTTGTATCTTGAGATGCTGATTTATGCGAAAAGTTATGTTTAGTGAGTATAAAATTATTTTGGAGATATTTGGAAGGTGTGCCAACTTGTTGTAAGTCTTTACACATTCCTTTCGCCTTTTACATGAGTTGCATAAAATATTTTTGGGTCAATGGTGAATATACACGCTACACTTTCTTTAGGCTGACTTTATGAAGGATATTGATGATCCGATTAATATAAAGGATAGATCAATTGAATTATTAGAGAATATGGTATGGAATAGATGTGGATGTATGATTTATTATGTAAATGTGATGTGAGATTGAAGTGATACAGAGGTCTGGATGTATTACAGTGTAGAAACAAAGTTTGGATCAGATGAGTATTAATTAATGAACTATTGCCTGCACATTGATAGATGCATTTCTCTTGCAGTTCAATCTGGTAACTTTATTGTATCTAGACAAATGATTTATATGTTGTCCTTAAGAATTTTTCTTCACTTGTGCACATCTTTTGTATCTTTCCCTAAGGTTGTGCGCCTCATCCTACATGTTCGGAGTAGTGAAATCCTTAGTCTATGACCTAAATCATTGTAAACACAATACATATATTGTGAGTTTGATTCTTACCATGGTTTTTTCTAGTTTGGGTTTTCCACATAAAATTCTAGCATGTCCTTGTGTGGATGTGTTTGTTTTAATTATTTACTTTCATGCATATGTGATGAATGAATGTGAAGGATTAAATGGTTTAATTTGATTGTAATGAATTGATCTCATCACCAAAGGTAGTGGAACTAAGATCACATAAGATTAACAAAAGAAGTCTTTTTGGGTCAACATGGAAGAGACCAAAAAAGAGAGATCTCAGTGATTTCCATCATCCTCAAGTAGAAAACATGAAGGCACATTTACAACAATAGAACATTTACGACATAACATGAATACGACATATAGGAGAATTGAGATATAAATAGAAGAATGTCATTACAGTTTTGGTCCTTTAATTATCCTGTGCCCACATAGTAACAAGGGTCATCCAAAGATATCCTAACGTAACACAAAGACATATCAATCAACACATCACGAAGGAAACACATCATATGCAAGCAAACACACAAAAGAGTCCATTGCACAAGTGAGGCTAATCTGCCCAATAATCCACCTCCCAATATTGCTAAATATATTTTAGCAATGGTGGACAATATGAAAAAGGAGCTACAATAAGCATGGTAAATGCAGTTGTGACAAGTTCCAAACAAGGACCATGCTCTAATGATGAGTCACTTTTTTTGTCACTAGGAGCTAAGATTAATGCTTTTGAAAATCTCGAAGATAGCTCATGTTTAATATTAATAATCTCACATATATAATAAAAATCATTAGTATCCATATTGTTAGCATTAATTACATTATTAGTATCAACATCACCATCCAAATTAATTGTAATAGGTTCTTTAATGTGCACAGGAAATGAATCATTTTACATAAATAATTTTTAACTTTGACATGTTTGATTAAGATGTACATCCTCCCTTGGGTTAGGCGAAGGTTGTACAAATGAGATCAAGTTAATATTTGGTGACCTAGGGAAGGAAATGGTTAAGGAAGAAAGCTTACAAGCCTTGGCACAACATCTTCGTTGATAGTCTCTTGTACTACAATTTCTCTTGGTTCAACTCAAAACTTGCAAAGGTTGGGGGTCAATCAACATAGGCTTATTTTGATAAACTAATGAATTGTATGCATATCTTATTAAGTAATTAATTCTAGTCTTATAATCTTATAATACCAACATAGGTCATGTATGCCACTTAGTTCCACATTTATGTCATTCCATGGATTTATTGTAGATGTAGATTGTTCATTTACTTGTGGCCAATATGGAGTGGAAATCACAGTTAGTTATGTAGCTTGATGAAAAAATTAATCAAATCCCTTTTTGGTAGATGGAAGTTGTAATCTAGAGACAACAATCTGCATGATCAAGGAATATATATGCATTGTTGTAGTATATTTAAAGGAAGTGGCCTCAACCTAATTAATGAAATAATTGGTGGTCTGGTAAACAATTATGGTCATTTGAAGAATGTAGAGAATAGGGTTCACAAATCATATATGTTTTAGGTTTCTATAGAAAGTATCCTAGCACATTGAATGCTAATGATTGTTATTTTCACATTCTCTATATTTCTTGATCAAGCTAATATTATTTAAAAATGCCTTGATAACCAAAAAGATTCAAACATGGATAGGAATTATATAATTATACTAGATGATTAAAAAATGCTAGGATGATGGGAAGTATCTATGCCAAATTCCTTGTTTGATTTCATAATACCAATGCAAATGAGAATTGATTAGCCAATGCTAAGCAATAGAAAATCGATAATATTCGATAAGTATAGTAAAATAAACTTCTTTTAGTACATTGACATAAAATAAATTTTTGAATATTTGTGCAAATTTGATCTAGAGCCAAAGTGTAAGATGGGCAAAGCGAGCTAAAGTTTTGGTTTCTATTTTGAAATTAAAAGGATAAAGATTTAAACTATGCGAACAAGCACACATTTATGAACATGACCTACATTAGACAATCAAATTAGATCTATGTTTGGAATAATTTGATACTGATAAGGATTGTCATAATGATTAGAATCAGTTAGAAAATCCATTAAAATTAGATTATATGTGTACATAGTTAGTAAAACTTTGTATCTACAAAACTATAACAACGATTAAAAATAATAATTATATAAATATCTCATAAGACTTATAAACTCTTTATTGTGAGATTCTTGTTAGCGAATAAGATTTTAATTTTTGAGTCAATTGAATAGAAAAAATTCACACTCAAAGACTTTTGGAAACAAGTTCTTCATTATAGAGACTCAAATACCCATAGTTTTATTCAAGAGAGTGAAGTCAATTACACTGATTTGTTAAACTTTAATTGGGTATTTAAAAAAAAATAAATCACTATTTTGAATGTCATTATGGTGACATATTATTAACACCCAATAATTATTGCTGCTATTCTGTTTGAAAGCTTTTGCTGCTACTAATGATAGTCTTATTACATCACATCACAATATCATGTACCATTGATTCCCAAATGCATATATAATAGTTTATAATACTTGTCATATTTGATTCTTTAATTATTAACATGGATGTTAAATACTCAATAAAACTAATATAATTAGTTATGAAGATTTGTTCAAACACATCCACTTGATTAGATTAATAATGTTTATACATGTAGGAAAGGGTTCAATGTTGATTTTGAGATTTAAATTAAATCAAAAATGGGTCACTTATTCTCATTTGTATTTATTTTCTCATCATGGTATTAGAGAAAATAATATTTAGATCCTATGAATTGTGAGGTGATGTGAAAATTAAAAAATCCCACAAAAAGGTATAGAGAATTTAAAAAAATATCCATGTCAATAAAATTCAAATTAAATTCTTTAGAAAGAAAAAGGTTTTGTAGAAGGTAATAAGAATTTGAAGAAATGTCAGATAAAGGGAACCTGAAGGAGGCATTATAGTAAACTTTATAGGTTATTTTCTATGTATGGTTTGTTGCATGATTTGAAGGAATATTTGTTTGGTGTAGATGTTGAGATAAAGGGAATTTAAGTTTCAACAAAGGAAAACCTTAAATTAATGAAATTTTTAGGTGATAAATGAATTGTTTAAGCAAATACAAAGATGTTGTAAAGTACCAAGTGTACCTAGAGTATCTTCAAAGAAAGTACTAATTTTTTTGAATGTGATTGAAGAGTTTCTAGGATGCAACAAGTCATTATAGTCTTACCACATTCCTCGAAATATAATATAATAAAATTATGATTTTGGTTTCCTATAATACATTTTTTAACAGTTTTATTATATGTGATTGTAACACCTCTCTAACCCTAACAGAATAAAGCAAGTATTATGACACTAAACCTACACTTAGATGCAAATGAAGAAAATATTGAAATGATAATCAATGTATATAGAGATATTTGTTACATCTAGTGGTCACTATGATGCTAATATTTATACTCGTATAGTTAATTATTGAAAGTAGCATGGTTATGTTTCTATAGATGTTAGATGGGAAATGGATGATATCACATCATTTTAATACATGAGAATGCATGTGATGTTAAAATCCCCTTCCAATGAATTTAATATTTGGCTATTTATATGTATATGAGGATGCCTAGGTTTAATGTGAAAATATCCTAATTGTGCTAATTAGGAGATGGTAATTTGATGATAATGATGTGATGTGTAGTTGACAAGTGGGTTTTATAACCATGTTTAATATGTGATCCCTTTTGGGGGAATGAATAATGATATTTGGTAACACCGTCCTTATCCGTAAATCTTAATTATGTTTCTTTTGGACTTATTTTGACTTTATTTGCACGTTATCTATTAGGATTAGATATAATTAGTTGATATATTGAAGGTTGTTTATGCATAATGACTATATTTTAAGACATGAAAATATTATGATGATTTATATATTTAAGGACCTATTGGTGGTATTAGGGTTTATGGTTACAATTATGATCTCCTAATGGTTTTGAGATGGTGAGAATGTATTATTATGATGTACTAACTTGGGTTTCAAGTGACCTCAAATAGAGATTAATTAGGACTATTGATGTTTCAAATTTTATGCTAGAAGTATATGTATATGTACGCATAGGTATTGTATATTTTGGTTGATGTAGGTACAAGGCACTAACTCCACCCGGCTTCACAAGTTTGAGAATGCCTATACAATCCGCGATGGTGGCTTACATGGAGATAGAATTAAGGTCCATCTAACCTAAGCCTAGCCATAATCCCAAATTAAGGTGATAATCTTGCTCTTGGAGTCCACCTTGATGAGCTTAAAATATGCTCATAATTTGGATGTTATGATAAACTTTTAAATGCTTTTACTTTTATTATTTCATGGCTGTTCAAACTTTGTTGAAACTTTTTATTGGGATATCCTGTAGCAAGATACTTTTATATTCCTGTAGCTCATTGTGTTGACTTGATTGCATTTATTGCCCCGTTGACTCCCTAAAATGACTGGTATATCATGTACAGATTTTGAATGATGAAGTAGATTTAAAATGTGTGATTAATGAATAGATATCGTGTATGTGCCATATGCCTTTTCTATTGCCTGTTACCTTTTGTTTCGCAGGTTGTTGAAGAATGATCGAGTCAAGTGCAGCCGATCTTGACCTTGCAGTAAAGTCCATTTCCTACACGACTTCGAGGGAGCTCCGGCGAAGACTCTTTGACCGAAACCATGGGAAAGAATTTTAATGACAGTCAATCTGGAAAGAGTGGAGCGCTAGAATCTCTCCGGATCGGGTTGAACGCATAAATTCATTTATGAAGTTTGTTCCTTGATTTGGGGATATATTTTACTTCCACGTCTTTCTTTGATGGGGTTAGTTAGTTAGTTGCTCTCCTGTTTTTAAATAAAGTTCTCCTCCTGCACGAGAGAGAAGAAGGAAAAAAGAGAGATGATAGTTAGAGTAAGATAGAATCAGAGTAGTAGATATCATGTAAGAATCAATATGATAATGAAAGACAAAATCTGTTTAACCAGAGACCAAGTTTGTTGTTAGTTTCCATATCAACAAAACAATGTATATCATTCTGTTTTTATGAATAAAGTTTAATGAAGTTCTGAGTTTAGCATCTGCGTAATCAATAGATGCTTGCTAAGGGGGCCCACTTAGTAAGTATCTGTAGCTATTTAGTTAGTTGTTCTTTCCTGTTAAGCTTCAGTTTGCTTTCATCTTTAAAGTTTTTATACAAAATCAGCCTGATATTGCTCCTGCAGCATAAGGAATCCATCACTGTGCCTGTTCCTGTAGCATAAGGCCAGTTCATAGTTTGTGTTTCAGTTGTAGTTATCATGGTTTCTGTTTTAATCAAATCATAGTTGAGTTAAAGAACTTTGCATTACCTTCCTGTAGTGTAGATATAATTTCTTTCCAGTATATATTTCTGCTAAGATTTGACCAAAACAAGTTCCTAGTGCATATATTTTGTTGCGCCATTTAAAGTATACGTCCCCTGGTTTGACAAGTAAATGAACATCTACAGAGAGAGATATTGGTCACCTGTTGGAATACCCAATTCCTAGGAAAGGTTTTACTATGATTTTCATATCCTTTTGTGGGCGCGACCTTTTTTGGTGCTGCTGCCGGGGATGGTGTCTAACTAGGAGTTTATCAGAAGTCATTTTTAACATTAGTTTAGCTTGTTAGTAAAATTTTCTAGATCCTTCAAGTCACTATTCATTATATTGCATGCATAGAAGAAGAAGAGACGCCCTGGAAAGGTTCCTCCCTAAAAATTGGTTTATTGAACTACCATTTGACCCAACTGACAATGAACCTGAGGAAAATCCATTCACTCTATTATTCCAGCAACCAAACATGGCAAATAATCCACCTAATATCCACCTCCTGTATTTGAGTTTCCCATTGTTCCCTAGGGAGATACTGATAATCTTAAAAACATTCCCTCTTCTTTGCTTCCAAAGTTTTATGGCCTGGTCACAAAGGACCCAGAAACCTTTTTGTTTGAAATTGATGTCCTCTGTCGCAGTTATGACTACAACACAGACGCTCATAGACTGAAGTTATTTCCTTCCACCTTGAAGGAAGGAGCTCTCAGATGGTTCATGAGTCTGGGAAGAGGTGTCGTCGATAGTTGGGCAGCCATGTAGACGAAATTCCTTGAAAAGTATAAGGAATATTGTAAGAGTGCCAGCAAAGGTGATGACATATTCCAAATTCAGCAAAAGGACGATGAAAGTCTGGAAGATTATATTTCTAGATTCTTGTTTTCACTACAGAGGATCTCAAACCATACTCTCAATGAGGATTCTCAGAAACTACTATTTCTAAGGGGAATCAGTGATGCCTATATAGACGCCCTGGACCTGATCGGAGGAGGTGATATAACCTAGCTACCTTGGGATGATATAAAGAAAATATGTCTTAACTACTCTCGAACAATAGTTAAGAAAGGTCGAGGTCATCATGCTACAATAGGGAAGTCTTCTTCTGGTAGAGTTTCTCGAATGGAGATAACAAATTTACTATCTAACTTCAAGCAGGACATCATTAATAATATGGCTATACAACTGGACACTATACAAGCTTGGAAGAAACATGAGGAGGCTGAAGCAGTTTTGGTCGAGTTCTGTCCATACTATAGACAAAAGAAGCTTGATTACAAATGCAAGATGGTGGCTAATTTTGAAGCCAAACAACTACCTACTGACTTCAAGCTAGTAGAAGGAGATGATGATCAAGTGTTCTTTGTTGCACAAAGGAGACCATGGGCCCAAAGACAAGGTATGCCTCAAGATCCTTTAACTTTTGGTAATTCCTATTCTAGCTATAATAACCAATGGCAACATGCATATGGACCACCACCACCCTAGAATCCACCTCAACCAAATTGGCCTGATTATCAGAACCAGCAATGATAATCCCCTCAAAGAGGATGGCAGCAGCCACAAGGGCAATGGACCCCACCTTCAGGAAATTGGCAGCAAAATCCTCAATGGCGAGGCCCTTAGTAATGGCAAAACCAGTTCTTTAGATTCCTGCAGCTTCCACAGGCACAACCATAGGCCCTTATGCCGCCTCCTGTAGTAACTGTCACAAATGTTGGACCTCCAAAACAAATGCCTATGCCTGCCTAGCCGTTGCCCAATCCCAATAATAAACAACAGCAACAGCCTCAGTAGCCTGCGTATCTTGCTGAAGCCAACCAATATCAAGCTTATGCCTTAAACGTTAATGACATCCATTTGAGGTCTGGAACTACTTTACCTGCTCCAAAACCACCTTTGATTATTGAAATATCAGATTCTCCCCATGAAGAATCTACTGCACCTGTTGTTCCTACTGAGCACATGCCCATAACTGATACAGTTCCTAAAGAGCCTATTCTGCAAAATCAAGACAACCCACCTTTTCCTCAGAGGTTGCAAAGTACTGCATATAACCCATGAAAGAACCCAATTTTGACATTCTGGATCAGCTCAAGAATGTGCAGATTCAAATTCCTTTATTTCAAGCTATTAAAGATATTCCTATTTTTTGAAAAGCTATTAAAGAAGCCTGTTTGAAGAAGCCTGAAAGAAAGAAAAAGGATCCTCAAACAATTCATGTATTAGGGAATTTGGCTGATATAATGTTAGGAAATGTAGTTATTCCAAAGTATATTGACCCTGGAAGTCCTGTAGTGCAGATAAATGTAAATGGCCAAGTTGTAAAAAATGTTTTGATTGATTTAGGTGCTGCCATTAATGTCATGACAAAGCATACTATGGACTCCCTGAACATTTCAAACATTAGGTCTACACCCACAGTTCTACAGCTTGCAGACAGCTCCACAGTTAAACCTGATGGGATAGTAGAAGATGTAATTGTCACTCTTGAATCTTGGGAGTATCCTGCTGATTTTACAATATTATCAGTTAAGGCAATTTTAGGAGGGTATCCAGTTATTCTTGGTAGACCGTGGTTAGCAACTACTGATGCTTTTATAGGATGTCGTTCTGGAGATATGACCATTTCTGATGGACAGTCCACAAAGAAATTGGCTCTGTATCCGCCTGCTAGACCTCAGCCAGATTTGTCCCAACCTGTTTGACCAGATATGGGGGAGGAAATTGAAGAAGCCAATTCTCTGGCTCAATTAATGATGATTCAAAATGACCCATTCTCATAACTTCAGAGTGAGGATACCTTGCTGTTTCAAATTCTATAGTACAACTCTGATACGGGTAGTTCATCTGATCCAAATGGTACTCATTTATAATGTTTCCTGCAGCAACCAGATTCTGAAAGTTCACTGCCTAAACTTCCAGCGATTTTTCATAATTTGCTTCCACAAGATTTACAAACATTACCTATAGACTTTATGAGTAATCTCACGGAGCAGATAGAATTGTCTCAAGGTCATTGTTTGAATATCAATAGCAAGCTGTCACAGTCTCAACAGGCTGACCTATTAAAAGTGCTACAAGAACAACATAAAGCTTTTGCATGGGAATATGGGGACATGCAAGGAATAGATCCTCAAGTTTGTACTCATAGGATATATATCAAAGAAGATTGTTCACCAATTAGACAACCTCAAAGAAGAGTAAATCCAACACTTAGAGAAATAGTTAAAAGTGAGCTTCAAAAGTTGCTTGATGCTAGTTTTATTTATCCAATCTCTGACAGTCAATGGGTTTCTCCATTAGTCATTGTCCCCAAAAAAGGTGGAAAATGGAGAGTATGTGTAGATTACAGAGAATTGAACAGTGCCACTAAAAAAGATCACTTTCCACTACCTTTTGTAGATCAAGTACTAGACTCGTTGTCTGGCAAAAGATATTTTTCCTTTTTGGATGGTTGCAGTGGGTACAATCAGATAAAAATTGCCCCTGAAGATCAAGATAAGACCACTTTTACCTATCCATGCAGAACATTTACTTATTTGGTCTTGCCTTTTGGCCTATGCAACGTGCCAACAACATTTCAGAGAGCAGTAATTAGTATCTTTGCTGATATATCCCATGAATGTATGGAGATTTACATGGATGATTTCACTACCTATGGAGTCACATTTGAAGAAGCACTGGTGAATTTAGAAAAAGTATAGAAAAGGTGTAGCAAGCAAAATTTGTCTCTAAACAGTGAGAAATATTTTCTAATGATGGAAGAAGGTATTGTTCTAGGTCATCATGTTTCAAAGAATGGAATTCAGGTCGACCCTGCTAAAATTGAAGTAATTTAGAATTTACAAACTCTTGCAAAATAGAAAGATGTCAGAAGTTTTCTTGGTCATGCAGGGTATTATAGAAGGTTTATAAAAGACTTCAGTAAAATTGTCAGTCCACTTTATGCTTTGTTAACAAAGGATTCCCAATTTGAGTGGACAGAGGCCTGTGAAAAATCCTTCCTACATCTAAAGGATTTGCTTGCTAAAGCCCTTGTTCTTCAAGGTCCAAAATGGAATTTGCCTTTTCACATACATGCTGATGCTTCTAACTTTGGCATAGCAGCAGTTCTGAGTAAAAAAAAAATTCAGTTGAACATGCTATTTACTTTATCAGCAAGAACCTTCAAGGTCCTGAGCTCAACTATACTGTCACAGAAAAGGAGTTGCTTGCAGTAGTGTATGCTTTGAATAAATTTAAGCATTATGTTATAGGTTATCAGATATTCATCCATACTGACCATACAACAATCAAGTATCTGATGAACAAACCTGCCATCTT
This sequence comes from Cryptomeria japonica, assembly GCF_030272615.1. Lineage (NCBI taxonomy): Eukaryota > Viridiplantae > Streptophyta > Pinopsida > Cupressales > Cupressaceae > Cryptomeria > Cryptomeria japonica. The sequence goes on from NC_081412.1 coordinate 564,551,163, forward strand.
TGGTAGGTTGGCACGTTGGCTCCTGTTGTTACAAGAGTTTGACATTACCATAATTGACAAACCAGGGAGAGCTAATGTTGTAGCTGAATTTTTATCAAGACTTCAATCAGCTGCACCTGTTGAACATGAGATCATTGATGATAGGTTCCTAGATGAACACTTGTTCTCCATCACTGCACATACACCCTAGTATGCAGACATTGCCAATTATGTAGCAGCAAACAGAATACCAGCCCACTTTTCTCCAAAAGAAAAAAAATTGTTAATAGAGAAAAGTTTTAACTTTTCCTGGATTGCAAATAGTTTGTTTTATACTGGACCTGATCAAGTAATGCAAAGATGTGTAAGAGAAGATGAAACTTATGACATATCGCATGCTTGCCATGATGAACCATGTGGAGGACATTTTGCAGCAAAAAGAACATCAATGAAAGTTCTTACAACAGGGTACTAGTGGCCAACATTACATAAGGATGTTGTGGCCTCTACAAAAAAATGTGACAGATGCCAACGTATGGGAAGACCAACTAAGTCCGATGAAATGCCACTATATCCGCAGATAATAGTCACCCCTTTTGATAAATGCGGGATGGATTTTGTAGGGACAATTGATCCACCATCAAATGGAAAGTCATATATTCTAGTTTGCATGGACTATGTAACAAAATGGGTAGAGGTAAAAGCTATGACTCATGTCCGAGATAACAAAGTTGCTGAATTTCTGTATGAACAAATTTTCACAAGATTTGGAGTTCCCAGAGAGCTTGTAACTTATCAAGGATCTCAGTTTACATCGAATCTGATCACTGCACTAATGAATGACTATAAAATCAAACATAGGAAGTCCAGCCCCTATCACCCTCAAGCCAATGGTCAGGCGGAGGTAACAAACAAAGAAATTGAGGTGATTCTCACAAAGATAGTGCAAATCCATAGAAAAGATTGGAGCAATAGACTTCCTGAAGCAGTTTAGGCTTACAGAACTACATGGAAAACAACAACTGGGTTTACACCTTTTGAGCTGCTTTATGGGAAAATAGCCATGTTACCCATAGAATTTGAGCACAAAACTTTGAGGACAGCTCTTGAACTCAATATAGACATATCTGAAGCATAGAAGGACCATCTCCTGCAGTTAAATGCTTTGAACGAAATGAGAAAAGCCGCCCTGCAGCATACAAAAGCAATCCAACAACAAAGGAAGAAATGGCATGATCAACACATCAAAACTAGGAAATTTTCTGCTAGAGATTGGGCTCTGTTATATGATTCCAGATATCAAGAAAACCAAGGTAAGCTCACAACACGCTGGCTTGGCCCCTATGAAGTTAAAAATGTGTTCGACAATGGAGCTGTACAGCTGGTAACAATAGACCCAGTCCGCTTCAAATTGCTAGTGAATGGCCACCGACTCCGGTTGTACCACAAACCAGTCTCCAAGGAAGAATTCATGCAGCAGTTCATTCAGGTTCCTCCTGCTACTCTTCCTGCAGCCGAAGGCTTCAGCCTTTCTCTTGCAGCGTTACCATAATTTTCATAAAAAAGCATGCCCATAATAAAGGTTTTCTTTTTAAAAAGGAAACCCCTTTTTCTCCATTTTCATTTATCGCCCCCATTTCACTTCTTTATCTTCCATCCATCCATCCCGTCGCCCATCCACTTCATCTGTCTGCATCAACCTTAATTAAGATATCTTTCTCACTTGTCAATTCATGCAGACGTCGTCATCTTGCTTCGCACGTACCTGCAATTATCTAAGGTACGTCATATCTTTTCTTATCGCATATTTGATTTATTTCATTCTATTCATTTACTACTATGCATGTACCAGTCATTATTACCCGAATCTCTACCTGTTCTTTACGACATGTGAGGACACATGTCATACTTTAAGTAGGGGGCAGGGTAATCCATCTTTTAAAACCTGTCTTTTCGCTGCTGCCATAATTGCAAAATAATCTTTCTTTAATACTTTTCTGGTACTTTCCAAATATGATCACATGTTCTTCTTTATTGCATATTTTTCTTGTAAATTACGATTAAGACTGCTTGTTCAAAAAGTTCATTTTTTGAAAAAAAAAGAAAGAAATGTGACGGCACGAAAGAAGAAAAACCAGAGTAGAAAGGGAAACAGAATTTGAATCTTCAGCAAGGAATTGAGTTCAGCTAAAGGAAAACTACAAACATGGGTGGTCAGTTGGTGCGACATGAGCCTGTAGCTCATGAATTGTTATTGCAAAATCCGCAAACAGTCCACGCATTCAGCCTCTGTGGATGGTTAAATTATTTCTTGAGCTTAAATGATTTTGATGAGGAGGGTGCTGGAGAATTTTTGAGAACCCTTTCTGAAGAAGAAGCCATCGTATGGGGTCTAACGGTTGTTGCAACCAAAAACAGAATTACAGAAGTAACTGAGCTTCCAGCTGTTGGAGAAAACTTTTCTTCAAACGCTGCAGCTGCAAGGACTGAGTTTTCAATGCCTACTGATGGACCTCTAGAAGTCTCCAAGCAGGGATGCAAGCGTGTATCGTTGCCTCCTCCTTATTCAGAGTATGCTGCTTACATAATCAGGTATTTGACCTATGAAGGCCATTTTTCCTATCTGCATTCTCATCATTTTAAATTATTGAGCCATATGAGGCATGGGTTAGTTATAAATGCTTCAAATTTCTTGTTAAAATTTTTAGAACAAAGTGCCCACGGAACTCAACAAGGGAAAGATAATTCTGTCGCTCATCATGGCCTTATTAAATTACTGATTAAGCGCTCTTTGAGGGATGTCCCACCTCTCTCTTGGCAACAATTTGTTGCCCAAAAGAGTCTGCAAATTCCACAACCCCCTAGGGTACTTACCCCATGGCCTTAGAAAAAGAAAAAAGAAATTGCATCTACCAGTAGAACAGGGCAAGGGTTATCTACTCCTGTAGCACCTGGTCTTGCAACTTTCACACCTGAATCCTCTCCTAGGGTACAAACTAGGTCTGCCACTAGGAGAGAGAAGGAAAAAACAAAGGCAGAAGGGTTCCCAAAATCTGACCCTCGTTCTCAGAAAAGGCAATGCCCTTCTCCTACAACACCTTCTCCTGCAGCTGTTTCTCCTACAGCAACACCTGTTGCTATTACTAGTTCACCATCATCCTCTGGTAGGGAAGAGCCCTCTGAACAAACAAGGAAGAGGAAGGCTATCGGAACACCTCCTGCAGCCGCATCAGTGCCAAGAAGGGTTTCCACAAGGAAATAATCTAAGACCTCCCCTGCTTCACCGCAACCAGAGGTGATTATAATTTTAGAAGGGTCTATTGAGTCCGAATTTAATGTTTCTCAGAATGTGTCCGAGAATGCTGCTAAGAGTTCATTCGTTCCTGAAGAGGAACAAGTTGAGACAAAAGAAACAGGGAATAATGAGCAAGGGTTACCAAATCTTGATGATTTGGCTACTGCTACTATGCAATTTTTGGAGGAAGCACAAACTTCTCCACCGTAGCAACAAGAAGAATTTATCTTGCAGCAAGAGCAAGAACAGACTGAACAATTGAATGTGCCTAGTGAAGTTGTATTTCACCCTGCAATTTGTAAAGCCATTGTTGTGTATAAGAGAACGTTTTTAATTGAGTTTCTGGAATATGTTAAAGCTAATTGGGAAACAGTTACATTGCAAACCCTGAATTTCCAACACATAGCCCAGACTGACATGCAACAAAGTCTATGGGAAGTAGAAAAGAGGAAATTGAAAAAGAAAATTGAAAGTCAGAAGCAGGAAATTGCTGAGTTGAAAGCAAAAATGGACGAAATGTTAAAAGTAACTAGTCAGATTATGGAATGTAGACCGCCACCTAGAGTTTATGCTCTGTGCCTTAAAGAATAGTTTTTATGGTTTCAATTGATGAGAATTTCCAAAAACCAAGATCCTATAATTCATACTGCCAAGAAATTCTATGAAGCATACTAGGCAGCCCCTAACTGGTTAAGGAATTCTTTGTGTGAATTCTATTTGCATGGCTTTTTAATACCATTTGAAACAGAATGGAATCCTCTTCTATATATTGGTGATATTCATTTGAGAGCATTTATGTCATGGGCAGAAAATGAGGTGAATTATGGTAGGCAGTGGGAAACATATGAGGAAGCTGAGAAAACAGAGCCTGTTCCATTATGTTCTCAAAGTTCAAACCCCCATGCAATGTTGAAAGATTGGTTTGCTCTGACATATGGTATTAATAATGTTTCAGCAAGAGAGAAAATATTTGATATCAGAAAACAAGTATATGATGAATTCCATGCACAACAATATTCATTTTGGAAACTGGCATACACTAGAAGTGAGAAAAGATGGGAGAGATTAATAGTTGGGTTAAGAAAGTCAGAACCACATGGTCCCCTAAATTTCACAGCAGCTCTCAAATGAACCAACAGATATATTCAATTAGGACTTTAGACAAGATTTGAACTGTGGCTGCCGCTGACATTCAGACACCCTATGCTAATGTGGCCACTTTATCCTCACCAGGCTACAAATCTTAACAATGAATTAGAAGACCAAAGGTATGAAAGATGACGGGATTTCAGAGGATTTTATTACAAGTTTGGAAATCCGTTTCAGAGTCATGCAGCAACCACCGACTTCAGAGAAACCACCACGAAAGTTAATGCTGGAGGACCAGCATTGGGCTAAGTAGGGGGCAGTGATGAACTTAAAATATGCTCATAATTTGGATGTTATGATAAACTTTTAAATGCCTTTACTTTTGTTATTTCATGGCTGTTCAAACTTTGTTGAAACCTTTTTTTGGGATATCCTGTAGCAAGATACTTTTATATTCCTGCAGCTCATTGTGTAGACTTGATTGCATTTATTGCCCCGTTGACTCCCTAAAATGACTGGTATATCATATACAGTTTTTGAATGATGAAGTAGATTTAAAATGTGTGATTAATAAATAGATATCGTGTATGTGCCATACGCCTTTTCCGTTGCCTATTATCTTTTTTTTTGCAAGTTGTTGAAGAATGATCGAGTCAAGCACAGCCGATCTCGGCCTTGCAGTAAAGTCCATTTCCTACACGACTTCGAGGGAGCTCCGGCGAAGACTCTTTGACCGAAACCATGGGAAAGAATTTTAATGACAATCAATCTAGAAAGAGTGGAGTGCTAGATTCTCTCTGGATCGGGTTGAACGCATAAATTCATTTATGAAGTTTGTTCCTTGATTCGGGGATATATTTTACTTCCACATCTTTCTTTGATGGGGTTAGTTAGTTAGTTGCTCTCTTGTTTTTAAATAAAGTTCTCCTCCTGCACGAGAGAGAAGAAGGAAAAAGAGAGATGATAGTTAGAGTAAGATAGAATCAGAGTAGTAGATATCATGTAAGAATCAATATGATAATGAAAGACAGAATCTGTTTAACCAGAGACAGAGTTTGTTGTTAGTTTCCATATCAACAAAACAATGTATATCATTCTATTTTTATGAATAAAGTTCAATGAAGTTCTGAGTTTAGCATCTGCGTAATCAGTAGATGCTTGCTAAGGGGGGCCACTTAGTAAGTATCTGTAGCTAGTTAGTTAGTTGTTCTTTCCTATTAAGCTTCTGTTTGCTTTCATCTTTAAAGTTTTCATACAAACTCAGCCTTATATTGCTCCTGCAGCATAAGGAATCCATCACTGTGCCTATTCCTGTAGCATAAGGCCAGTTCATAGTTTGTGTTTCAGTTGTAGTTATCATGGTTTCTGTTTTTATAAAATCATAGTTGAGTTAAAGAAATTTGCATTACCTTCTTGTAGCATAGATAGAAGTTCTTTCCAGTATGTATTTTTGCTAAGATTTGACTAAAACGAGTTCCTAGTGCATATATTTTGTTGCGCCATTTAAAGTATATGTCCCCTGGTTTGACAAGTAAATGAACGTCTACAGAGAGAGATATTGGTCACCTGTTGGAATGCCCAATTCCCAGGAAAGGTTTTACTGTGATTTTCATATCCTTTTGTGGGCGCGACCACACCTTCTTGGGTTGCCATGAAGGAACATTCGTGTATCCTATGTTAGTAATATTTGATTGTTTGGTTTTTTTTTCATGAATTCACCATGTTGATGATTATTATCATTTATATGTCATATTTTAATTAGTAATATTTATGTTATTAATATTATTATTAATGTTGGTATTATGGAAGACTTCTTCATGTGTTGCATTGGTTTTGTCATTAATGTAATCACTTATCTTCTTGGAGGTCTACATTGTTGATTTGGCACTATGGTTATATTGGCTTATTGTTGAACCGAAACATTGTATGGTTAGTGGCTTATGCACAGTCACCGGTATATGTTCACCAACAAGATTCATTGTTCATCGGTAGTGATGATGACTTGTTATCATCTAGAGATCATTTGGTTATGTCAAAGACATGGATTGGATGCTTAGATTTGGTGTTTTTCTTATTGGTCTAATCAGGTTGACAAATTTGCCTTTACCGGTAGATAGGTCTAGGTTATGGACCTGTACATGACATCTATCCCAGATCAGCATGACATGTCTTGGAAATGGTTTATTGATTGGATAATATGGTGAATGTATTGAGATAACATATTGTATCGCATCAAGACTTATTCATAATTGATTTAATTGTAATATATTTAGTGAGCTGACCTCATGTATAGGTCTTAGGTTTTGTATATATGATTGTAAGATCTTATTGAAGATCATGATCATTATGAGTGTGTGTGAATATTGAAGAGAGAAAATAAGAAGATCCTTATGCGAATTACACAGACATTATTTGAAGGTTGAAGGAAGGTTATGAATGTGTTTGACACTCATGTTCAGAGCTTAAACTGGTATTGAATCCAACATTGCAGATGCTATTGTGAGGCAATACATTGTTATTGGATTTTACCAACCAATTGTAGTTAGTGTGACTCCTATTTTGTGATTGAGCAGTGAGCTCTAGGTAGTTGGCTTTTTTACATGTGCAGACCCCATTTGTATACACTTACTATCTGTAGTAGTATCATTTGATTGTGGGTAAGGTTTACCACTATGGTTTTCCCCTTACAGGGTTTCCATGTGAAAATATATGTGTCATGTGTTGTGGATGTTGTTTCTCTTTCTGTTTCATACATTAAGTTATATCGGTACTGTTATAACTATTAATGTATTTTACCGACACTAATTCTAAATCAGGGAATAATCTATTTTGATTTATAATTTATTGACAATTGGCTCACAACTAATTCACCCCCTCCTCAGTTGTCCTTCCCAATTCCTAACAATTAATAATCTAAATAATCTTCACCTTTACTATAATTATTATCATTAGTTTCACCCTTATGTGATAGAATTGTTATTGTTAGTTTTGTCATATTTTTATGTGTATTTATGTGAGAACAATTATAGTGCAAGTATATTTTATGATTGGTGGGGGTAAAAAATTATTAAATAAATAAAAGTATTTTTGATGGGAGATTGTTGTAATTTGTATAATTAATTAATTAAAATTATTTAATATTTATGATTTATGTTTTTGTTATTTGTAATTAATTTATGGTATTGGATGGGATGGCTGTATTCCCATACACGTTTTGTGAGGGAAATTCAATTATTTTTTGTTTTGGCTTTGGGGGAGAGTTTTTTGTTGCAACTTTTTGTTGGAAATTTTGGAGGAGGGTTTTGGTGTGAAATTTGGGTGAAACTCTTGCATTTGGGGTTGGATTTTGTGGAGATTTTGGTTTGTGATTTTTTGGATTTGATTGAGTCTTGGATTGCAAGTGGGATTTTTGGAAATTGATTGAGTTTACTACTACCTAGGGAGAGGATTTTGGCTAGAACATTTTGGTGTGTAGGCTTCTTTATTTCTTTCCAGGATTCTCTATTTTCTTTGTTTTTCAAATTTCAAGGTAGGGTTCTTCTTCCTTCTTGTATTTTATTTGAATCATTTCTATCAATCTGAAAGTTGCCTCCATTTCTACTTTTAAATTGATAGTTTTTGTTTCGAAATGCACTTGTTTTCATTGTTCAAATTGGGGGTTGTTTGAGGGTTTTTTGTCTCTTTTTTTTGTGTATGGGTGTTGTGCCAAGTTAAATTGAGTTTATATAAGGTAATCAGGCCTATCTCAATTGGGTTTTTTCCTAATTTTCTTTCTAGAGTCATTTGGTTACCCAATTGAGTGAACAAAGTCACCCCCATGCAAATATGTAGGTTTCTATGCAGTTTTGCAGCTTCGGGATTTAACTATGTAGTGTTGGGTACGGGTATCTATATGCAATTGGGGATAGTAGATCTCAATGAGGTTTGGGACCCTAAAGTGGCTACATGCTTGGATAACTCATTGTATATTTTCTTAATTAAATGATAATGTAATAAATGAAGTGGGGTAAAAAACATTAATAAGTTAACATGGTGCCCCTTCCATGGTCTTGAGTTCTTTTATAAACTAAAGATGGGAGTAGGAAGGCCTAGCCATCCGAGGGGCATTGATCTCACATAATAGGACCTTCTTGTTTTCATGAAAGAACTATTTTAGTTTTTCATGAGTTGTCAAATGGGGGCTACAGCCTAGAGAGGCTACCAACATAGCTCATGTTAATACTATGTGATGACACTCTTTCCTTCTTGTACCCTGGTATCATATCCTATGGGTTTATGATTAGAAGTCTCTGGTGGATATTGGTCATGTTTTATATTTGTCTTTGTATGTGCTTCATTCTTATGTATAACTTATCTTCCCTTTTGATGTTTTTGTTGTGCTTGAGAGTAGATATTGTTTTCCTTCATTGTTTTCTATAGTGTTTGGGGCCTTGTGTCTATCTCCTATGCACGATGGGGTGAACCTAAGAGTTCCACATGATCGAGTGGTTGTTTCCAACCTCCATTGGGGGCCAATGGTATTGTTCATGTTTATTGGGAAATATCATTGTCTTCTTCATTCTAGTATCTTTATCATTCAGTTGCTAGTTATTCAGTAAATATAAATGTAATATGTCATCTTTATTTGAAAATAATTGTAACTATATTGTTTTTGATTCTTGAACACTCCATACAGAGGTTGAGGTAATTTAGATTGATGTAATTAATATTCAATGTAATGATAGAATAGTTTTAGGTGGATCGGTGTTGGTATTGACTACCAATATATGATTGCATGTCTTATCCTATTTCATCTTGAAATTTTATCATAGGAACATTTGGCTTTGGTGCTTAGAATGGACCTAAATATATATGTTAGATGTTTTATAAATGTTATAATTATTTCATTATTGTTTTAAAGCATTCTAGTTCGTGGTTGGATGAATTGAAAAGTAGCAATGTTGGGAACCCATAGAGGGCGTTTCTTAGAGATATATGTTTATCTTCCACTTGTGCATATTAGTTGTTACAATTATGATGTGTTAGATTCAATATTAAGTATTACGATTTGAAAATAAAATTATTGCTATGTTATTTTGTATATTACTTGTTAGTTCTTCTAGGGTTCCTTAGTGGGGCGTTATATTTCATATCAAAGCATATGTTTTTTATTAGGGAAAAATAGGTTTTATAGGGACCCGAAACCAAAGAGTTATAGACAAAAATAAAATAAATAGTCTAAGCTCACCAACATCGAAAAATTGTCAAATAGACAAAAAGACAACAAGCCAGACAAAAAGACAGCAGGAGCTAAAACTAGACAAACATTAACCTAAAGACTTTATAGTCTCAGCTATCTCATTCTCTAGAGTATTCATCTCTTGGGCCAACTTTTTTAGGTCCTGGACCTCCTGATTAGAGGACTCTGCCTTTCTCTTCAGATTGGCTTTGGCTCTCTTGGATGGACAAGACTCCTCTTCCTAGCCTTTTTCTTTGTCAACATCAAGGTCCACAATCAGGGCGCCCTACTAGGATTATTCTAGTTTTTCCATCATCATGTTCATCGTGGCCACATAATTCTTGATAATCTTATGACTTTGTTTTATTATGGAATTCAAGGTATCCCTGATTTTGCTAATTTTCCCCTCAAGCTACAAGGTTTTCTTCTCATTTTTTGTTTTCCTTTTTTCAATAAGTTCCACTATTCTTTGCAAACACTCTGCCATGGATAGCTTTTCTTCCTCGGTCCAGATTGCCTCTTCGGCCTTCTAAGGCTGCACTTTTTCAACCAACTCCTCTAGTTTACTAGCAACTTCCCTATTCTTTAGGTTAAGGTCTTTAATTTCATGAAAACCCCATTTCAAAACCCTAAAAAGGTCCACTGCACTGTTCCTCGAAATAGCCAACACATCATCTAGAGATTCCATGTCTAATTTAAAGTAATGTTCATCCAATTTGAGGTTTGTTGGAAATCTTGGCCTGCTCTCTCTATCAGTGGTCAGATGGGAGGAATGAGAATCTTTAGGGGAGCTAGAAGTATCATAAGGGTCACCTGACGAGTCCTTAGAGTAAGACACCAACTTATTCTTCAGAGTGGCTTTCATTTTCTTTTTGCCCATGGATAGGGTTTTCATAGAGGTTTCAAGTTTACCTAAAGGCTTGCTCAAAGGGGAGTTTTTAGGCTTCTGTTTAGGGGGGGGGGAGAAATTTCCTCTTCCCAGTATGAATCTCCATTAGAATTAACCTTAGACATGCTATTTTCCGTGTCATACCTTTCTGAGTCCAGGGAAAAATTGGGAATAGACGATACAGGTAGATTAGAAAAGTGATCATGAATGAGCTAGATAAGACCAACATGCAAAACAAGAGCATTCCTAGGACTTTTACAGTGTTCCAGAATATAGTGTTTAAGTGAACACAATAAATAATGGGGGAAAAAAACCCTGACCTTATACCTGAGGTGGTTGAGGATGACGAAGTGGTAGCCATACACCCTTGTGAATCTCTTGTCCACAGTTATGTATTCCATCACCACTCTAAGTACCTTCCTCCAGAGCTTATTTATGTTGATGGCCTCAAAGTAGCTCTTTGAAACCTTTAGTAGAGCTTCCCTCTCTTCCTCTATTTTTGGGAATTTAACAACCGCTTTATCAGATATCTTCCTGTCATGGAAGAATTTCATACCTTCAGTAGAGAGGCTCGTAACTTCCCCAATTAGACCCTCGTTGATTATCACTTTTCTTCCAGACAAAATACTGCCTTCCTCCTTTTAATTTTTGATAAAATACCTCATAATTTCAAGGTCAGCGTCATGAACTCTTTTTAGGAAAAGTTTTATCCCCCCTTTATCAACCTGTTTCCAAACCTTCTGGTTCTTCTAGTGCTTTTCACAACTTTTTGACTCCACTCTTTTCCTATTATGCCCCATTTTTTTGCAAGTTTCTCTCTTCTCACTCGTAGAGAAAATTATCTTGTCTGCACATGTAAAACAATGCCTAGGCACCCACAAAACATGCCACTTTATGTGGATTCAAGGGTTAATAATGGCGTCGACATTGTAGTGAATGAAAAAACACCTTTCTCTGATTCGCTTAATCATTTCTTGAAATGGAAACTTTTCCATTCATAACATCATATCCAATTAAGGTTTTCACCCCCTCTTCTAGATCCTTGTAGGATTTCCATGTCCACTAGCTAGAGAGCTTCACTCTTTCGTTGGCAAAATAGTCAATGACCATGTTTGCTTCCCTAAACACATGTGAGATTCTTACATTATTAAAGTTGCTAATGAGGGATCTAGCTTCGTTGATCCAATTTTTGATGGTCCATGAGGGGGGGGGGGGGGACTTACCTAAAAGGCATTTTTTTTCTATGAATAATGAAATGAAGTGCTTGCATGCTTAGGAACATGCATGAATTATGTTTGGTGTGTATCATGATGATTATAGGATGAGCTTGATTTGGTATATATATATATACTGCTTGATTGGAAACTCTCTCTCTAGCTCTTCTCCCTATCTTGATAAATGGTTAATAAGGATACTACTTGGTGGTGTAGTTTTTATCATTTATAATCTTTGAGTGCCTAGTTATGAATATGATCTAGTGTGTATAAAAGGAATTTTTTTATTTAAGCAAATATTCGATTGGGGCCCTAAGTCCCCAATTGTATTTATGACCCTATATTATCAACTAAATTATAAGAGATGTCTTTTGCATGGATTATATTAGAATATATCATGAAAGGTTGTATGAGTATATCATGTTATAGTAAAATTGTTAAATGTATGGCTAGGATGATGCATTGCATGTTAAAATTTATGCTTATGAAAGTGGAAACCATCCTTTCATGTCCTTGTTCAATTTGGAAAGATGAATTCCTTTAACTTTGTAAGAGAGATATATGACTTTGATGATATATGAATTTTATTTTTGATCAAGTAAATATGTAAGCAATGATGTTATTATCTTCTCATAATTGGACCTTGGAAGGTGTGCTTTATAATGAATTTTAGTAAAATGAATGATGGTATAACATGTGATTGATTGATAGACTTCCTTAGAAGTTGCTGAATTTAGGATGTTTTTGAATATTAATGCTATGTGTTGAAAAGAGATGAGACATGTTATGAATTAGTGTGATTATACATGAAAATGAAAATGAAATGTTAACAAGTATGTCTTGGGTATTTAGCTTTATATCATGTGAAACAAAGTGAATTGTAAGAAATGTTATTTTGGAAAGAAAATTATCATGGATGTTGGGAGTATTTATATTTAGGAAAGTAATATTAATTTTGTTTATTTATGTGAAAAATAATGAGATTTCTCTATTTAAGAAAATGATATTTTTATTGGAAAAGTACTTACTATAAATAAGAATTTCCAATACCAATGTCTTTGTCGGGTGTTATGATTAAGCCAACACTTTCTTTGTGTGCCCATGAGATGGTGAAGTATGCAAACATCCATGGAGGTTATGTTTTGCATGTGGATATGGGAATACCATACCACCTATGTGTTGTTTTCTTTTTTTGTCACTCTACTGAGTCCCAACCCATGAGTTGTGTTTTTCATATGTGCTTAGCCTAATCCCCATAGTTTCTATGTATGTATGCATGTATTTATGTATGTGAGATGATCCATCCTTGCAGAAGATATATGCATGTGTTCCTATGTGATATTGTATATGATTTTTTATGATGTGATATGATGCTTATGATCTTATATAATGATACAATTATGTACATGATAAAATATGTTTTTGTTCTTTTTTGGGTTTATATGTACTAAATGAAGATGAGCATGTGGTTCTGATTAGGTGAATGATGTATATATTTTTATTTTTTTGTCTTTTTATGAGAATGTGAATGGTTATTATTAAATTCTAATAAATAGTGTATGCAGGATGCGATGCTATCATGACTTCTAAATGCATGTGTATTATGTGCTAACATGTAATGATCCAGAATAAAATTATATGATAAGAAGTTCTTTTTTATGTGTCATTATACTTAGTCATATGATAGTAGGATACACGGACTCAAGAACGGATAGTGGAAAAACATGACGGAAGGTAGAAGATATGAAAGTGAAAAGAACTTCTTGTGCTATTATCATCATTGAGCTTTATTATGGAAAATAGGCTATGAAAATCCAGATATGTGCTCAACCTAGAAAGTCATTGTACTTGTTTGCATGAAGATCAAAAAATCACAAACAAGGAATACTCCAGTTCACACTAGACTCACAGTGCCCTCATATCCTTGGACAAGCCATAACATTACTAAGAGACAATCCAAAGATAACAAAATAGGTGAACATACTCCATCTTCACCTATCTAGTCAAAGACATCCTTGAGATAGAATCTCTAGTCAGAGACATCTTGGAAAAGCTAAAAGACATGTCACCATAAAAAATAAAACCTAAATAAAACCAAGACCTGACACCAACATAAACTTTAATCCTCACGTTATTAGTGTTTCTTGCCACATATATTAACATGTTTGATTTGGCCACAATGTTGTCATCCTGATAAAGGAAAGATAGTACTCAACACCATGTTGCTACCAAAAACTGTTGAAAGATTTGAGTTGTTGAAAGCCCACTGCTGATTGCTTCTCATCTAAAACTGACTGAATCCATGAAATTTATACTTTATTGCAGAGAATAATGGAAATTTATTGTGGATTGGCGATGCAAATGCTCTTTTATTGTGGACTGTGTGTGAACAAAAAAAGGAAGATGCAAAGATGATGCTCCTAAAACATGTGATGCTTAAGGTTCCACATCCATCACTAGACTTAGGATTTGCCCCAGTTACAGATAGGACCTGATTTATTAAGGAAGAAGATGAATGGAAAGGAAGGGGAAGGTGTATGAAAGGGAATCAATCTTAGGTAGATGAATAACCAGCCATGATGGGAGTAGTAGGATGTGAGTGTGTGCAAGGTGAAAGGTGAGATTGAATCCTGAAGGAGGGAGGAGTAATGTCTCTACACAAGGTGTTGGTAAACTGGTTTTCACCATGGTATTTGCCCAGGGCACCATCGAAGTGGTTTTCATCATTGCATGAATTTATTTCTCTTTACCTTTTTTTTTTTTCCATCTTTTTGTGTCACGTGGCGCCTATTTGACAAGGGGTGAACTCACAATACTGGTTCCCACTTTTTGACCAACTTTGACACATATGAATATTTTGAAACAAACCTTCACTTTTCGACACCTATAACTTTTAAACCGTTAAGAATTTGAAGATGATATAAACTAGTGATTTTTAGCATCTTGTTTGTAGATTCTAAATATACTTTTTTTCAAATTTGGTTGAATAAAATTTTATTGATTTTTCTATCTCCCTCAAAAAGTAGGTTTTTACAGCAAACAACATTTTTTAAGAGTGATGTGTATCCCGAAACACATAATTTTTTTTATATAAATGATAAAAACTTAATTATTTTGAATTTTGCTTTGTAACGTCAATACCTAGGGCATGCTATTGGTTTGATAGTGATATGTTGAATATTTTTTATTTTATTAAGTTTTGAAGTTCGACTAATAATAATTTAGATATAGGTGTGCATTTGAACACATAACTTATTTTATATATATCAAAATTAAATTTTCTTTTTTTTGTTGTAAAGATAACATCAATAGCTAGTGCATAGATATTTTTTAGAATTTTTTTGAATTAGTTTACTATTTTTCCCAATGCATTGAACAAAGAAGTTCATGTTCGGTGAAAAACCTACATTCATAAGAAATAAAATAAAAATATATTAATTGTTATACTATTTGGAAATATTATAATAAGGACTAAATACTTTACAAAAAAAAAAATTAAATGAATTAATTTGACCCCCCAAAAGCTAATGTAAAATTGATTTTTTATCAGCATTTGATAGATGCAAAGGAGACTCCATTGCAAGTATGATTTAGAAGTAGAGAGGTTCTATCCAAGAAATTTTGTCTTAAGAGCCTTTGATTTAACTCTCTTCAATTAATGACTTAAAATAGGACCTCTTAAAGCTTAAATCATTATATTTTTTAAAAATGTATGATTTCAGCAAAAATCAGGATGTACCAAAAAGTGGGGACCAGCTTTGTGAGTTCATCCCAAGTTTTCACCAAGTAACGATTTTTTTTAATTTTTTATGATTTTTTGGTATTTTTTTTCATATTTTTTTGTACTTTTGACAATGGGATATTCTGAAAAACTATGTGTAAAACTTGCGAAGGTGCGTGCTATTGATAGGATCATCTAAAGGTTTTCCATGTGGTGTTGAGAGTTGATATGCACCTTATCCATAGACTATTGTGATGACATAAGGACCAATCCAATTTGGTTCAAACTTTCCCTTTTTCTCTCTATCTTGTTGATTCTTAGGATTTTGTTTGAGAACTAAGTCACCCACCTCAAATGTGTGAGTCTTTACCTTATGATTGCAGCTTCAACGTTCCTTGACTGAATGATGTGTTTCTCCATTAATTGTCTTCCTTGATGAAGGAACTAAGGTAGAATTACTAATGTGTGAACTACATTGGCCCATATGCGTGCCACCTAAAGAAGTTTGGGAATCCCTGACAAAAAAGTCCTTTGAGGAAGTTCCATTAAAGGTCCATTGATGTGATATATCACCAAAAGGGAATGGATGTGTGGAACAAGTGGATGAGTGATGAAGGCTTATGATTGTGAAAAAAAATGAAAGTAGGATGGCACGATGGAGACTCGGGATCAACAAGTATTCTTTTTGACTTGAAATTTTAGAAATTTTGCCCCCCGTTATTTTAATATTAGGGGAGATCAACTCTTGTTCTTTTTTCTTTATAGGATTTTTATCCTTGATTTTGATTTTTGTAGAGTCCAATAGCTTTTGATTTTGATTTGGACTGAAGGAACTCTCTTATTTTTTTACTTTTAGCTTTTTCTTTTCAAAGCTTGATTTTTGATCCCCAATAAGTAAGGTATTTTGTAATTCTTATTGATCCAAGTCTAGAAGCAGAGTGGAAATGGAATGAGTGCATGAAATGGTAAGGTTGTATGAGTTCTCTAGAGCGATGGTGATATATTCAATAGATTATTTGTTGGCACCACTCTTAGGACTATTGATATCAAGAGTTCCTCGCACCACTAGAGGAGATTTGCATTCAGACTTAGTAGCAACAATACTAGGTGGTTCATACCCAATTCCTTGATATTTTAAATTGTTTTTAGGATGCTCCTATCAACTAAATGTCTTAGGAGATAGTGGGAGTTGATCAACATGAAAGATATACTCACCACATCCCATGTCTTTAACCTTGAATTTTTCTTTGAGCTCTACTTTCTTTGATGTAGAAGCTTTCAAGGATTTTGGATCCACATATGTTGATGATGGAGTTGCTTCTCTATTAATTGGAATTATTATCTCTGATCTTGGTATCAGGTTATTGCAATATATGAACTGATTTGGATCACCTTTTATTTTTACTTCAACTCCATTGTAAGGAAATTTGATACATTGATGATATGTTGATGGTAATACTCTCATTTCATGTATCCATGGATGTCCCAAAATTATGTTGTATGTGAGATCTAGATCAAGGACTTGACATATCATATCCTTTGTAACTAGCCCAACTCTAAGAGGTAAGGTGACTATGCCCTTGGATGAGCGCTCTTCGTCATCATATGCCAAAATGGTTATTTCATGTGTAGAATTCATAGCCTTTTCAGAATATCCCAATTTCTTAATAGTGTTCAATGTACAAATGTTCAGACCTGCTCCTCCATCTATCAAGACTCATTTTATTCAGTTTTTTGGAGAAAGGATTCAATATGTAGAGGTGCATTATGAGGTTGGCTTATGGGTGCATCATCCACTTCTTTGAATGTAAGGCAATGCAGAATGGAAAGGTATCCCATCATGGCTTGAAACTATCCATGTTCAGATCAGTGGGTACGGAAGTCTTACTCAAAGTTTTGTCAAGAATAGATTTGTGTGAAGGGGATATGCGTAATAGCTCAAGAATTGAGATGAGTGGGAATGTTTTCCCTACTTGGTCTACAAGGTAATGTACATTCTTGATGAATGATGAAGAGGGTGTGGTTTTAGGTGGAGAACCTTACAAGGTGACTTTTCCTCGACAAGTTGTGACATTGAATTTAGGTGTTGACGGAGAGGATGAAGGCCCAATGCCTTTGAAAACAACTTTACTCTTTCGGGTAGAACCCTCAGGAGATTTTTCCTTTATGATGATGGTTGAAACATGATTATCCATTGAAATGTGATTAATAGTAGAATCATAGTCATAGAACATCTTGGTATAATTAGCTTGATTATCTATACTTTTGGATTTTCCCTTGTCATGTTTAGGAAATGGCTCCTTGAACATCGCATGCTCTTCATTGGAGGTGTGACCATCAACCTCTATGTCACCTCTATCAATGAGATTGTATATGATATTCTTCAATCTGTGGTAACTGCTAGTTAAATGCCCATTTCTTTTATAATATTCACAATATTAATCATCATTCCACCAATTTGGTTTTACTTTAGGCTCATATGGTTGATTATCTAGAATTGTTATAAGATTGTTTTCCACTAACTTCCTTCTTGAATGTTGTTTCAATCGGTTCTCTCAACTGTGTGTACTTCCTTTGAGGCTTTGACCATCTTTAAGCATCCACTTGATTGTTTTCTTTAGAAGAACTTGCACTAGGGAAAGTTATCTTAGGTTTCACCATGTTTGCATCGACAACCCCATCACTCACTATATTCTTTTTCTTTCTCCAAAAATGAGGGTTGTCTTTCCATTTTGATTCATCTTTGTTTTCTTTATATATCTTGATAATACATTGCTCAATAAGGACTTTTTTGTCACTAATCATTTCTCAATGACCTCTTTGAAAGTGGACAAACAAGCTTTTCTCAAGTCATACCTAATAATTTATTAACATTCTGAGTGAACATTTCTACCATTTGCTTCTATGGAATCTCATAAGAACATCTACTAGCCAAGTTTCTCCACCTTTGTAGTAAATTTGAAAAAGACTCCCCATATTTTTGTTTAGTGTTACACAAGGTAGCAACCGACACATTTTTCTCAATGTTGTATGAAAAGTGTTGTATAAAAGCCTCTTCTAGATCACTCCATGATTTGATTCCAAGTGGAAGTTGGGAGACCCATTCCATACCTTGTCCATCTAAGCTTTGTGGGAGCAATCTCATCAAGTATGTTTTTTCTCCTACTACCTCAATGCAAGCTGTGAAAAATTCTCTTATCTGTGCCTTAGGATCCCCTTTGCCTCTATACTTGTCAAATTTTGTTGCCATAAAACGTAGAGGAAATGGAGGCATTGCAATGCTTCTATCAAATGGGTAAGTCCATATATCTTTCCTTTTGTACTATTGCTTTGGTGTATTCATGTCTACCATTTTCTTTTGCAAATCCTTGATTTGTTGTTGCAAGTCATTCTTGGGTGGAGATTTATGTCTTTGACTAAGTCCCATGCCTAAGCCACCAAGAGGAGGAGGAGGGATATATTGCATGTAAGGGTGATACCGGTCATAAATATGCTCATATAGAGGGGGTCTACAATGATATTGCGTGTAAGTACCACCATGTATAGTATTGTGATAGGAATTATTGTGTTTATTTTCATCATGCACATCATGTCCATGAGTGTAGGGGATTTCATAATATTGATCTTGAGTGCTGCCCCTAAATCTGACATGGGAGCTTCTCGTGTCAAGATTTTGAATATGTCCTTGTGTAGAATTGTATCCTTTAGCATGATCATGAGTATTGGCATATTGTTGGGTATGTATATTAGTGTTAGACCTTCAGGTATGATTACGGGGTTGTCCATAAGAGGTTCTATCATAACTAGCATGAGAATGAGTGTATGTGTTTGGAATTTCAGGTTTTTTAAATAGGGAGGAAGGTGACTTAGCCACAAGACGTTGCCTTCTATGACCACCACTACTAGGCCTCCTAAACCTTGTATTAGCTTGATTTTATTTATTTGGATCATCGTCCAAAATTTGTGACATATCAAAATCATGGGGTAATTGTGTTCCACTTTGTGCCATGACTTGGAAGAAGTATTGTCTATCCCTTTTCATGATCTCTTGAACCAATTTGTTAAAATAGGGATCCATGATAGTTTCCTCAACCTCTGCAGAATCCATAGATGCATTGTCATTGTCATCATAATATCCATTATTGTTCTCATTTTCGTTGTTTGGTATATTACAGTGATTATCAAATGTATTGTAAAATTTGTTTCCATCAAACTCATAGGTACTCATGTTTAAAAACCTTATAACTTCTTTGGCTTCCTTTCTAGACCTTTGTGAATGGGTTTCAACCATGGACTAAATCCTTGACCAAAATAAAAGGTAGGATGAAAATGCAAAGACTATGGAAGACCAAGAGGTGTATGAAGTGTAGATGAATCTATGGTAAACTTGTAATGTCCAAGAGTGTAAGACCAAAGTATGTATGTTTTTAGAATAAGGTGTGTCTTCCAAAGAGATTATGGATCTCTTGATGAGGTAAGTTGACCTTGACTCAAGAAGACAAAATGAGACCCTAAGATGATAGATCTTGATATGAGAATCATCTAGTGTTGTGTTGTAGTATGTTTACAAAGTGTGATGAGGACAAAAAAAGAAACCTTTTGACTCAAATTTAGAAAATATGTATGAGGGAAATACAAGTAAAGGAAAATGATTGACTATGTGTGATCAAGACAAGTTGCCTAAAAAATGAAGCCCTATCGGAAGCAGCTTTAGAAGCTCTTTGAACCTAAAAACTTAAAACCTTTTGTTCTTGACAATTTTTGTGTAATTTCTTAGCAATGAACACAGATGCAATTTTACTAAATTCAGACTTGATTTCTGATGCCAGATGCAGTTATAGTAAACATAGATGTATTTTTACTAAATTCAGACTTGATTTTTGATCCCAGATGCTGGTATAGTAAACAGTTATAGTAAACAAACAATAGACCTCGTAATAATGAAGAGATCAAACCCAAGATAATTCAAGATCATCACGGTGAAAACAAGAGGCATCCATCATAGAGAAGCATTTGTATATAGTATGTCAAGGACTATCATGAGTGAATACCCATGAAGAAATAACAAGAGTGATGAAAGGATAAGAAGGCCATGTACAAAGGCAGAGTGAAATATATTTCAGTCCTTTCAGGCTCCCTAAGGATAATATGTTCCTTCATAGAATGTTTTGTTTATACTTGTTTAAGGTTAGTGTTCCACATGGAATGACATGTTTCGGTCATAAAGGAGCTTTCAAAGAGAATGATCCCAAAGAGATGCTGAGACAGTGTTAGCATGCAAAGGCTCCTTTCGTGCAGCCAAAGGGTAGAGCATCAAATGATCTTGACAGAGGAAAAATCAGAATAAAAGACAACTTTATGAATTGTAGAACATGAATGAAATAAGAGACAGTAAGTTGCTACAATTATCAAGTTTTTGTGGAGAAATGAATTAGATGTTCATTGCTAGCATCGGTGGTAGAGATACAGAAGGTTTTCCCATGCTCTTACAGCTTAGAGGGTAAATGTGATGGACAAAATCTTACAACCATGTTGAAGATCACAGTCAACAGTCCAAAGGACATTCATGGATTGTAAATTCAAGGAACAGTTCTAATTCCATAAATATTGCAATTGCATTCAAACTTATCATAAATTAAGGTCACCAAGAACTAGTTATAATCAATTACAAGAAGCTTAAAAGAATGAAAAGAAGACCAATACACAATGTTAGCTAATTTTTAGAATTAAATGTGATTTATCTTACATTCTACGTTTTCTTCTTCATCTATACAATATTAAACAAACAATGATATGTTTAGGACTATCCAATTCCAATGTTGTAGATAATAAGGAATCTCATGAATACATGACTCAATGATACAATCGAAACTAATTAGATAATACAATTATATGAAACTAAACAAAGAATCCACATGAAGAAAATAGGGAAGCAACTAAGGGATACAACTCAATGATACATGGTTGACTACAAAAGGCCTCGCTCTCATTAATGAGAAGGAAAACAATCTTCAGATTAAATAAAGCATTGTACATTCAATCTGAATATGAAGCACAATAGAGAGGAAAAGGAAGGGTTGTAAATGCAGTGAATACTTGGATGAGGTAGAATGAATCAATCCAACCTATGGTCATTGTAGACCCAAAATTTTTGGGTGAAACATTACCATAGAGGGACCACATACCCCAGAAGTAGGGTTCTTTAGCTATGGAACCTCTTCCCTCTTTAATTAATATAGACCACACAAAGTTAAGTAGTATTTCACTTCCAAATGAAGAAATTGTATTGAGGTGTAATTATCTACTATTGCATGCAAGGGTAAAGAGTATCGTGAGACAAACTAGCCAAAGCTGGAAACACAAAATAGGTGAAATATAATTCATTGACATCATTTAAACAACTTGATTGATCTTAAGATTTTCATTCTCAACTAGTCAAATGTAGATAAACTAATTTTTAGTATTGATCCTAAACATTGTAGTTCAACCCTAAATTAAAAAATCAATAGCTTTTGATTGGTGCCATTGGATAAGGAAACATGAGGACTGTAGTGACCCTTTGGCACTTTATAATACATCGGTGCCAAAAAGGACCCACCTCTTATAGACAAAAACTTGTCTCTCACTACTTCTAGAATATCGTACTACATATATTGTAAAAATACGAAACCAAAGTGTCTAATATGAGAATAAGGATTTATCAACATTTCATTGTCATATCTTACTTTCATAAAGAAATATATATGGGCTCAAAAGACAATTTTACCTGACTGTAGCTCATGGCCAATGAACAAAAAAAAATCTTCAAACTCCCAATGGAGGGACCCTAAAATAATGGAGTGAATGAAGGGGGCGCCCCAGTGTTTGAAACCCCAAACAGGGTCAAATGCCATATAGGTGACCATGGGGGGTATGAGCAAGTATTGGCCTACAGTTAAGACTAGTTACCGATATGGAAGCCTGAGAAACATTTCCCAATCAATTCCATTTATAACATATATGCACCCCTTTGAGACATGCACTTTCTAACCTTTTGGGGCTGAAAATAATAAAAAATAAATAAATTTCTTAACTATGCCCAAGATTTTATTGACACTGGGATCACTCACGTTTCTGATGGGTGGTGCCACATGACATGGAAGGGTCGCTCCTTGCCTATTCCTTCATTTTTTGAAAGAATGGTTGAGAAGTGAAAGACAAGGGCCACGGCGGAGTGGTTGTCAAATAGACAACCAAGGGCATGGTGAGATCCTGCTCAGGAAAAGTAGAAATGTAGAGATTTGATACACAAGCTATCATCGTAATAAAAACCAATCTTTTCCTTTACAAATTTATATTTTCCCACAAAACTACCTCTTTTGATCGAGTTCCTTGGAAGCCAAATGTTGTAGGCCGGTCCACTGCAACCATCACAAATTTTGTAAGCAGCTTGACTCAATTTCTAAGAGTTTGTGGTAAAAAAAAGTACGTTAGGGATAATTGATTTTTGGTTTTCAGTTCCCGCCATTCCTCTTTTGAAAATTCATGTATCTTTTATCTTAATTTTTAATTTAAGACAAATTAAATTTTATTTTTTTTAAATTTAAGATAATTAAATAATAATTCAAGTATTTAAGACAATATACTAATATTGTCTTTAAAAAATGTCTTAAATTGCTCTCTTATGTAGTAGCCAGTCTAGCTACAAGAAGCGCAAGATCTGAAACTGTTGCCATTATACCGTCTGGATCGAATGAAATAAGAAAGCATGAAACCGGCTTGAGAAGCCGTGTGTGTTACGACAACCCTTGTCAGCATTTAAACATTTCTTTGGAAGCTTATAGATTTTACTCTGTATTTTTTCTATTGATCACGATTTTTCATTATTTACAATTAGTATATAATATATTATTTTGTCAATCTCAATCATGTCATATGATATTCCATTATCAAGATGTGAAGAACCATCCACGTTTGAAATTACACTGTACATTCCAGTACTTTCTACATTCTGACTCAGTACATTCTGATAACGATGATAAGAATTCCGACTCAGTACATTCTGATAACGATGTATTTCACAATCAATTTTAATTCAAAGCTGATGTTTTCTAGCATCTTTCTAGATGAATACATTGAGTATTCAAGTAGGAGTTTAGTTACTTAAACAGAAAGACATGAGTTCAAAGCCGCCTATCATATGATAATGAGAGCCCCAGTCTTTTGAAATTCCAATGGTCATGAACAATCAGACTTATGTTATCTCCGGCTTGACACTTTCTGCATTGTCAAAATCTACTTATTTGTATTCAAAGCAGCGATCTGTGACTTTCAATACCTAAAGTTGCGTATGTTTCAAAAAACATGACAATGCATGTTGAATTTAGTTAACTAGCATGTGCACAAAAGGGGTTTAAGGATTATATCGGTAGAAAAACCTTTCTAAATTAATAGGTTAGAAAGTAAATTCAATTTATATTTCTAATATATTATTTTGATTAAGAAATGTTAAATTTATGAGTTTAAAATTATTCACAACAATCTATTTGCACTATCTTTTACAATTACAAAGTTTGTTTGAGATTTTATAGTAGTACATTCCGGTCCACAATGTTTGTTTACCTTGGACGGTCATAATAAAATGATGATAGTAGATGATAAGATGAATTATTTATTTATTATTAAATGGATGATAATAGATAATAATATGAATTATTTACTCACTATTTTTCTATTAAATTATATTTAAGAAAAGTTATTTTTGATCATAATCAATATATATTTCTTATGTTATTTTAAAACATTCAATAATAAAAAACATGAAGCAAATTCATCCTTTGAGTTTCATGATCATAATTTTGTAGAGAAATATAAAACTATACATTTATTTCTCAACCACAAATGTCCAAAACTAACCATCGTTAAGTTATTACAACATCAAAAATTTAATTCTATCAAATGACTCATCTTTTAGAGAGGTGTATATTTTTTAGAATGAGCATATTTAAACTATTTAATTCTATCATATTTCCACAATCCATTCTATAATTCTTATAATTCTTTTGGATTCAATTGTGTGCAATATTTTTATCATCAATGCTTCGAATCACACTCCACGTTTCATCTCCTTAGAACTCTCAACTCTCATCCTCATGATGAATCACAAAGTGTGATTCAAAATGTTGATGGTAAAAATCTTGCACACAATGAAATGCAGAAGCATTGTATGAATATTTAAAATGTATTTCTAAATAATTTTGGGTGGTGTTAGAGTCATCAATAGTTATAGGGTGGTGGCAAAGGCGGACAATTTTTTAGTATTTATGATTGTATTCTAATTGACTGTCAGTCAATTAGATTTATTTGATCTTGCATTTATTGAAAGATATTATATAGTTTACCAACAATTAAAAGGTACAATGTTTCTTTAACTGCATACAGTCCCAAACAAATGATCGATGAAAAGTATATGTTAATGTTAAAAATATAGTATATTAGTGCTAAAATGATGGTATATCAGTGTGAGACATGTTTACAGCTCAAAATCCATCCATAATATAGCCTATCGGCTAATTATATTGACAAATGTTTTATAATGGAAGTTATGGAGGAGTGAGGAGTCAAACACATTATTTTATTTCTATAGATAATTAGTAATGATATTTTAAATGATTAATAATATTAATTTTAAACATTATATTTAGACATATGTTTTTTTAATTATATTTAATTTTAATTATTAATTAACTATATAATATATTCAAATATTTAATATACAAGAATTATTAATTAGATATATAAATAGGTATAAAAAAATGGATCCATATCCTCCCTTAGTAAAGCTGAAAATCACAATCAAGGGTAAACCAAGTACCATGATGCCCTTAGATAAAATTACTTTCTTGAACCAATACAAGATCATAATGATCATGATGGTGGTAGTTTTGTTTATCAAGAAGAATAAGATCTCATTTAACTTGATATTTGATGCTAGTAATATTGTATATTAGGATGAGTTCCTGAATCCTTAGATGACACTATTTTAAGAAAAAAATGTAACTAACTTTCTATCCTCCCACCAATATTCTACTTACCATCCAAATTTCAAAAATAGAAGGGAAACACCATTATATGACAAGACACTCAACACCTATCTATGTCTAAATCCAAAATCATTTAGAAAAAACTAAGCCTTATCCTCACACGAAAGTCAATTACTAAGCCTTCACAACATTGTCAAGATTCTAATAAACAATCTACCACCTTTTCCACAAAGGATCCTTGGTTTGAGAGCTTTATTATTCAATATAAAAATCCTAGTCAACATTACATTAGTGAAGCCAATGTGAAACCAAAATGACCTTTAAAAAAAATCTACTTCTATGTATCCATTAGAGAAATTTTTCTATCCAAATCAAATCAAACATTAATTTATTAATGACGATGATAATAGTATTGTAGATCAAGTTGAATATAATAATTAAAATATATTTTATTATGAGGTTATTATAGATAAACTTTCCATGAGCTTTCGTTACTCAACCTATGACTCTATTGACAAGGGAAACCCCATCTTAACTTGACATCCTTCTATCTAGTCAATGTTTCCAAGACCAAGCTCATGAGAGCACTCCATATATTCCACACGTTATGTATATCCTTCATCTTCCTCCTTACAATATAACATCCAATCCATCTATCCAAAATATTAATACACATTACAAAAACACCAAAATCCAAATAATTATTTTCATATTTCTATTGAGGACTATTAAAATGAAGAATATACATCACACAAATTCAATGATGTTACTTTTCCCAAGATTATCCACAACTCACATGGTGCCATTCTTATCCAACAAATAGAACCATACAATAAAAATTCTAACAACATGCCCATCCAATATCAAGTATTATCATGTAAGGATCCTATCAATCTAAGTATATTAAGCATGAACTAGAGTTTCCTAAAATCATGGCTTCCTATCAAATACCATCTTATCATATTGTGTCTATCCAACCTATCAAAGAGTCTCCTGGTCCCATCCTTGTCCAAAATCAAACACTATCATACAAATCAATACCCACAAATTCTATTCAAGAATCTTGGCCTATGTTCAAGTCAAAATCCATTTATGAATTGTCCAAATCCTATCAATACTATCCAAGAATTTTTTTATGTTCATCTTAAATCAAGAGATGTGTAAACAAACAAACCCAAAGAAAGTTCAAATATGTCCTCAACCAAATCACGGTCAAATTATCCAGACTAAAGATGAAATCGGTAAAGAGAAATGCATCCAAGCTACTCTCATTTATGTTCATGATCCTAGCTGTTATGAAGAGAGATAAGAAGACCCCCAAGATTTATTGTTATATGATATTGTCAAGAAGTATAATACTTTAAATTATTTTCATAATTCCTCAAGACGCATGCAAGGAACTCCAGGATAGCGAAAACCCTAACCACAACAACATTGAGGTAGATGAGTGCTCTTTGACTTGCGATGGAGAGGAAGGTGCAGATGATAGCGATGGAAAGGATGTAGATGGTGCTTTGTCTTTGGCACCTAGTTCTCAACCTACTTGGGGAACGAATGCCCTTTGCAACACTATCAATGCTTGCTGTAATGATGGCATGGCTACTAGAGCTGTGGGTTTAGTGATCCCATTGAGGGTGTGGAGGAGGATTTACTCCTTGATACTTTTTTTTAAGACACTAAGGATGATGAAGACATTTATCTCTTTTCTCTTTGGAAAGAGGCAAAACAGAGGGTCCAGTTGAATCTTTCTATTTCGGGTTCTAAACCTATTGCGTGTGAGTCATCTTAGCCTACCTAAGGCCTCCTTCGACATTGTGCCTTCTTTTAATAGAGGTGTGATGGATTCCGCTAGAGTATCCTCTCCTGATGCTGGTGGTGTGTCTTTTGCCCCTGTTGTGATGTGCTTGGAAACTATCACTCCTACACATGATATAGTTGAAGTGTTTGATCTTGTTACCCCTCAACCAGGTGTGGATGTTGAGTTTGAAGAGATGTTTACTTCTTGTGAGTCTTTTATTCCTACATAGACTATGGATGATGGGATGGGAATCGATATCTCAAACTTGCTTGATTGCAAGACGAAGGCTTCATTCAGTAACTCTCTTGTTAGGAAATTTTGTGGGAATCATCCCAACATAGATGTCATGGGCAGATTGATGAGTCAAAAGTGGAACCTAGGAGGTAAGGTTGAGGTTGTTGCTATGCTTAACAATTTATTCTTCTTCTCCTTTTCAAATCCGGATGATTGCTCCAGGACCCTTTTAGATGGTCCTTGGTTTATGGGGTACAATGGACATGTCCTTAATCATTGAGCCCCTGGATTTAATCCTTTGAAGGAAGATACTAGTAAGTTCCTTGTGTGGGTCCAATTGCCAGAGATTCCTTTGGAATTCTGGGAGGAGGAATTTTTTCAAGTCATTGCAAACAATTTTGCATAGTATCTTAATGTTGATTCTGTCAAAAAATTTAAGAATCGTTTGATCTATGCTCAGTTTTGTGTGCTTATGGAGAAAAACATGGAGCTCCCTTCTTAGGTTTCTCTTCACTCCAAGTTTGGAGTGTGGGTGCATCCTATTATTTTTGAAGACTAAATTCTATTTTTTGCCATTGTTGTTGTAAATTGGGTTACTCTAGTGCCAATTGCCCCAAGAATGAGAAATGGCAACATGTTGGTGGCTATGACAAGGCTGCTCAAAGGGCTGAAAATAGAGGGAAAGCCTTTATTGATGGTAAGGAGATGAACACTCTTCTTTGGTTTCAAGTTTAAATGCGTGTTCTCCTCCTTGGGTGAAGAGAAAAAGCTTAGAGCTTGTTAACTCTTGCTCCATGAAACAAAAATCTTTGGTACAATTTGGCTTTAAACCACCTTAACTTGGGGTTGGGTGCTTATAAGTTCTGATGTCTTTTGTTGTTTGTTTGTTGTTTGTCTTGGTTGTCTCGTGTTGTTTTGTAGTGCTATCTGATATATCCTTTTGATCTATCCTATTGTACAAGGGTCAAGGCCCCTTTCGAAACCCTTTCTTTTTTAATCAAAAACATTAACAAACAAAAAATGGGATAGTAAATTTCTTATTATATTAGAAAAGTAAAAATAAGCAATGTTAGAATAGACACAAACATGAAGTACTATGTTAAAAGAATGATAATACTAACAAAATCATCCATACATATGTGGAAGAAATATATAGGTCACACATATAACAAGAAATAGAACATCAATATAAAAAATTGAATGCATGACAAGCACCTTAGAACAACACATTAAAAAAACATAAATGAAAACTATATAAAATTAGAGAGCTGTCTCAATACAACCTACCTCAAGGACACACTACTTTAAGTGATCCAAGAACATAATAATAAAAAAATAATATTATTCATGTGAAAATCACAAGTAACACCAAAATCCACCTCCCACTGTACTATGCATATTATCAATAACTTAACCAAATAAATGATACAATGACTTGATCAATCATTAAGACTCATATATATATATATATATATATATATATATATATATATATATATGTGAAACTACAATAAAGTGTTTCACTTTTTAGTTTAATTTTTAAGCAATTTTAAATTTGTTTCCATTACAGAAAATAAATTGTGAAGAACATAAAATGATATAAATTAATAAGATGTGGAATGGTTGAAAGATATAAAAAATAATGGTTCTACAATATTCAAATCTCACAAACTGTGTACCCGCACTGGTTTCGTATCTAAAACTTATCATCTGCCGCCTCTGAAACACAAACATATTATGGAAATGTATAGACTATTCAACCACCAACACAAACTACGTTGCATATCCAACTTACTTGCTCCTGCCTCTGCGACACACATACTATAATTGTTTGTCTTGGAGATCTTATTAATCCATCTACAACACGCAGTATGCTAGCAACAAAACTAACCTTGCTTGTATAAAGAGATGGCTAGTCCAGCCACAATGAGAAGCGGAAGGTCTAATACTCTTGCCATTATACAGTCTGGATTGAATGAAGATGGATAGATTGGATATATGAGGAGAGATTTATCATTTATAAAAAGAACACTGCTCCACCAGTTCCAAAAGAAGCATGAACCCGGCTTGAGAAAGCGTGCATCTTACAACAACATAATATTATGAGGATGTTTAGGATCATATTCCATAATAATAGATTTATAGGATCTTGTGCATTAAATTTTATGTCTTGACAACATTTATATGAAGATTTTTTGTTATCATAGATGTCTATGATACTACAAGTTGATAGTAATCAATGGAATTGGATTGTCATTTCATCACAACACAAATCTATAAAAAAAACCACAAAATAAAATGCATGATGGAATCTCTTGTCACAAGTAGGGGAAATGCTAGTTGCTCATTCCAAATCCTTGCTTATAGATGAAATTTCAATAGGGTTGGACAATGCTACAACGTACCAAATTATTAAGTGTTTGCATCTAATTGTTTATGTTCTTGATGGGAAAATATTGATTTCCCTTTTGCAGCCTAGTCATGAAACATATGAGCTATTTGATGAGAAATCTTGTCTAGAGGTGAGATTGTGTATCAAGGACATCGAGAATATGTGTTTGATTTTTTCAATTCCATAGGTTTCATACCGTGACAGAAAAGGAGTAGCTGATTTCTTATAGGAAATGATGTCAAGAAAGTACCAAGAGCAATATTGGACTTATGGAAATCAATTGTGTCACTACATACCTATTAAGGAATTCACAAAGGCCTTCTACTCATTTCATATTGGTAAGAGTCATCACATCGATATGGTTAAACATCTGAGCTTATCAATGTAGAAGGTTGCAGTGACTAGATACAATTAGTGATGGAATTTACATTAAAATCTTTGCAATCATGGAAGTGAGATAACAACGATCTTTATTGCCTATTTGAAGTGTTATATTTGTTTCATATTGGAAGAGTGGGATGCCAAGTCTTCTTCATGGATTTGTACCTAAAATAGTTAAGGGATTTCATTACTTCAAGTTTTACTTATGTCTAGGTGATATTGTCAAATGACCTTTCCAAAAATTATTTGGACAATGATGAACTTTTTTGAGATCAAATTGACATTTTTTTATAAATATATTGGTTTTAGTATAAGAGGAATGGTTTCATACATTCTAAAATTGTTGGAGCCTATGCTACAAAGATATACAATAAAGGGAAGCAAACATCTCATTAAACTAAAAGCAATAGTCTAAAGAATGACCAACAGAAAAAGCTAAGTAGCTAGTAATTGAAGGTAGGCTGACTAAAATACTAAGAAGTTTAGACTCCTACATCCTATGAGTAGTCAATAGAGATGAGAAGTTTTATGTTATTGGAAATCTACAAAGTTTATGGCCTATGGATAAATTCATAAGAGGAGATTGAAAGAGTAGAATCTAAATATATGACTAGAAGTTCATATTTGCAAAAGTTGTAGAGTAATGATATTTTTTAAGTTCACACCATATATAAAAATATATGGTAAGTCTGAGGATTATGATCATCGAAAAAGAAAGTATGGATTCTACTTATGCACCTCATATTTTTTATTTCTTGAGTTTTCTGACTATATATTTGATCCTTCCAAAAGCTTCTAAAATACTTTAGATGTTACTAATGAGAATGGTTGAAAATTTTGAGAAATGTTTAATCAAAGTTCTACAAGAATTTTGCGACACTGCTCTAATTTTTACAGAATGGATAGCATTATTCTACTTTTTGCACAACGAATGTAATGGAGAAGAAAATAAAGACTATATGAATAGGTTTGATCAACTGCATTAACAATTTCCCATGATGTTAATAGGGAAGGACATGCAAGGTAATAGCGATTGCAGGGTGCTATTGAATAGATCAGATATCAAGTTTATTTGTAATGGACTTGAGCATGGAATTACTATTGAAGTATTGCAAAAAGGCAAGTCAAACACTCCTCTTTATCACTTACAAAAAAATGAATGAAATGTAGTGTTGTCAAGTCTATGATGTCTAAGAGACAAGTTTCTATAATTTGTAAAGAAGGAATTGCCAAGTGAGCTCTTGTCCCATTAAAGTCACTAAAGACTCGACACGTATAAAGATAAAAAAATTCATAAAATTGTTAATATTGATGCTTAATAGAAAATCTTACAAAACTAAAACCAATAGGTTGCATCCAACTCAAACTTGTTCTTGATGGTGATTTGATTTACCACTCTGTAGTCAATGCACAAGAAATAGGATCCATCTTTCTCGATAAAATTGTTGGTTTAGCATAGGGAATTGTTCTAAGTATAGTTATTCCAAATTCTGGAAAGTATTTCACAAGCCTTTTTTCCTGTCTAATCTCCATTTATAATGTTGTAAGAAATATAAACATATTCCTAGGTGAAATATCCAAGGAGAATATTTATCTAATTTCAACTTTCGTATACAAATTCAATGAGGATTGATACATTCTAGGAATAATTTAATGTAATAGGTTTCTTCCTAAAAAAGAACATGCAACAATACTTGGACTTATGATGAATAACAACAAGGAGCAAGGAGAAAAAGTGTAGAAGAACATTCACATAACAGCAGATGAAATAATTGTTGAATGCAGAACTTTCTATACAGTTGGATAGGAAACTACAACAATCCTTGTTCAAATTCATCAGGATTGGCAAGAACATGCATGTAAGTAGGTCTTAGAAGTATGTGGAAAAAAATATTTTCCAATTGCAAACATCGGGAATGACCTAATGATTGTAAGAATAAATACCATTAACCCTACTCAGATTTCATTTGTTTCCCTAATTAGTCTATAACATGTTTAATTTCCATAATATTTTATTTACTCTATTTGAAATGCTAGGCTAGATGGTAGAGGAGGATTTAAAGTCAGTCTATGTTTCCCACAAATTGGTTGCATTCCTTAGAAAGCTATTAAGGTAATCTTTTATTTGTAGATTGATATATAGCATAGTGTACCCTTACTATTGCAAATGGGGATAATTTTTAAAGAATCCTTGAGAATTTAACCACTTGTGATAGCACTAGTTTGACAAATGGATAAGCCAATATATCTTGGCAGGTCTTCAATTCCTGCATGTATTGAACATCATATTCCAATCCTTGCAATTCACCTTGACCCATCTTTATGGGGAGACTACTTGGAAAAATTCAACCCAAAGTTGTCCATTTAAGGAATTTCAAAAGCTACTAAGCATCCAAATGCATTCATGCCATTTCATTATGCCCCAAGATTTTCATTGGTTAAAGCTTTGCACTATTAGAGGCCAAAGTGGTATTGGCCATGATTCTACAATGGTTTTCCTTTGTGATTTCACCTAATTATTGTTGCCCCTTAGTTGTCCTTGATGACAAAAAGAGGGCAGTTATATTAGGTTTGGTTATACCATTTGGCATCGAGATTGGAAACTTTGTTACAGATGTTTATCATTTGTAGATATTCATAATGAGGTGGCACTGAGTATATATTTTCCTATGTTTTTCAAATTTGCATTTGGTCTAGATAATGATAGGTTGCAAGGATGCAAAAGTAACTTTTATAGCGATATTATCTTTAAAAAGGTAACAATTTTTATTTTATTTTAAAAGGTCACAATTTTGTGACTATACATTCATTCTAAATCGAGCCTTAATGCAAACATAAAGATACCTTACATGGATTGTATGATATGGCACAATGAATGGTACAGAAGCCAAATGACTTTGGGATGTTGGTGTATATTTTGTTAGGCTTTAAGTGAAAAATATTAACTAGGTACAAACCACCATGGGCTCCACCATACATTAGTTTCTATTGCAAATGCATTTTATCTAATATATGACAACAAAAAATTTTCATCGAGTTTTTGATTGGTCATTGCAAGCCTTGAGCCACGTAAGTGCTTGAGATATTATTCTTATCATGTCTACCTAGAATTGAAAAGTTTATGCAGTTTGTTAAAGTATTCGGAAAAGTGTTTAGGGTAGCTTAAAGATCAAACAAGTTTCTATCGTTTGAAGTTATTTTGAAAACCCTACTTTAGGGCTACCGCTATGGAGATCCTATTGGCTGTTATAGGAAGATTGTGTTTTGGTTTCTTGACATGAGTTTTTACTATATCATACTACTAGTTTGTTAAGATTTCAACGGTGGTTTTTGTGGCTAAGTTCTTTTGGATTCTGTAAAGATTTTTCAATTGTCTATACTCAATTTTTTTAAGATTCACAGGTAAAATCGTTTCTCAAATGAAAGGAAAGAATATGGTATCTCGTACTTTTTTTAATTTTTTTTTTGAAGCTGGCATTTTTTTTAAAGGAAAAGAGTTTCATTTATGAAAAATGCAACCACAGCAAATTAAACAAAGGTTTATTATGAAATTCTTTTTAGAAATAGAAAATGTAAAGGGTTTTATTTATTTTCTTTTCAAAACAGAAAATGAAAAGGTTCTATTTTGAAAGACTAGGGTTGCATTTCAGAAAGAAAGAAGGGTTTTTCATTATCAAAACTTTTTTTTTTCAGAAAAGAATAAAAGAGAAGGAAATTGTTTTATTTTCTGGAAAATAGAAACCGAAAGACATAAAGGGTTTTTTTCATTTTGGAAAAAGATATTATATTTTTTAGTTCTAATTTTCTGCAAAATGAAAGATGGTTTTTTGGTTGTATAGCAAACCCTAGTTAGGGTTTGGTAACCCTATTCAAAGGTTACAGTTGAAGACTTTGTTTTAGACAACACTGTCTATTTAAAAGATATTTTTTGGATAGAGTTTTTTTGAAGATAAAGAACTTGATTCAAAATAGAGCATAAATCTTTCACAGATACAAAGGGTTTATAAATTGATTTTTTTTATAAAGTTTGTGTTATCTCTCTCTGTTGTATTCTAGGGATTGAGGTCTTATAGAGATTGAAATTTGTACTCTCTAATTTTGATTACAAAGACTTGTAATTGTCATTATTAAATATATCTTTAGTAAACTTGTTCAGTCACTAACAAGTTTGTAGCTGCAAAATCATTGTGTAATTATAAATTTAGCAGTGTTTAAAACTTGAAATTTCTTGACATAGTATGAGATATGGGGATTGGTGCTCCTTGAAGTTTGATACTTGTAAACTCAGTATAACAGAGTTGGTGCTCTTTGAGATAATAAAAGGATATTTTACCGAGTTTTTTTTCTACCCCAAGAAGGTTTTCCACTCATGAAAATTGTGTGTATTGTGTCTAATGTTTCTGATTTGTTTCATTAGATTGCTCTGATGCTTTTG
This sequence comes from Cryptomeria japonica, assembly GCF_030272615.1. Classification (NCBI taxonomy): domain Eukaryota; kingdom Viridiplantae; phylum Streptophyta; class Pinopsida; order Cupressales; family Cupressaceae; genus Cryptomeria; species Cryptomeria japonica. The sequence continues at coordinate 564,585,830 of NC_081412.1, forward strand.
CCCTGTCTTAATTTTTTGCATTTTACTTGTTATCTTGGTCTAAATCATTTCATGTGAAATGCAATGTTTAAGATTCAAATTTGTTGTTCATAGTTACAAAGTTTATGTTCCAAGGTGTGAGAAGTTCAAATTTGTCTCTTTATGTAAATTTAGTTTCAGTTAAGCATTATATGATTATTCGATTTGACCATATTGAATGGTCATGCTTACATGATTTTATAAGATTGATTTATTGTCAAAGATCTAATTTAAAAGAATCTTAGATTGATCCAATTAAGTCAAATTTCCTATTGACTCTGATTCACCTCCCCTCTCAAAGTCAAGTCACTTCCAACAAGTGGTATCAGAGCATAGGGTCTCTCCATATAGGTCTATCCTAGGGATTATTCCTGGTCAATTGGAAGTTTTATAATGGCTCATTCACAAGAAGGTGCTTCACTTTTTAGAGAACCTCTTTTTGATGGCATAGATTATGTGTTTTGGAAGATTAGGATGGAAACTTACCTGGTTTCTATTGATCTTAATGTATGGAACATCGTGACCATAAATTATGTTGTTCCTACTACTATTTCCATAGATCTTGATGCAAAGACACAATATAAATTAAATACCAGAACTAAGCATGCTATCTTGTGAGGTCTTACAAAAGATGTCTTTGTTAAGGTTATACATTGTTCATCTGCCCATGAGATATGGAACAAACTTGAAACTATTTATCAAGGAGATGCAAGTTAAAGAATCTAAAATTCTCACACTCAAGAATCAGTTTGAGTCTTTGAGAATGAAAGAAGATGAGACTATTGCAAGTTATTTTCTCAGAATTGATGAAGTTCTGAATTCTAGAATAGGTCTTGGTGAAACTATTGATGAAAAAGTTATTGTAAGAAAGTTCATTCAAACTTTGTTGCCCAAATTTGAAACTAAGGTTTCTACCTTAGAAGAAAAAAAAGAGTTTTTCTACTATGTCTCTTACTAACCTACAAAGAATACTTACAACATATGAAATGAGGACTCAAAGAAATCCTTCCAGTTTTAAAGAAATTGCTTTCATAGTAGAAAAGAAAGAAGAACCTGATAGTGAATCTGAACTCTCGCATGCTATTGAAGCATTGCTTGTTAGAAAATTGAAAAAGAAATATAAGGGCAAATTACCCTTCAAATACTTTAATTGTGGAAAAGATGAAAACTTTGCTGCACAATGTTCTCTAAGTGATCAAAACAGTGAAGAGGTAAAACCAAAAAAAAAATTACAAAAAGAAAATGTGGAACCTTAAAAAATAAATTCAATACATTTAATAAAAAGAAGAGTCTCTTCACAAAAGAAGAATTTGAACACGAATCAGATGACTCACCTTGTGAAGGTGATGAGACTCTATTCATGACAAAAATAGAATCTTCTTCAATAACTATAACTAGCAAATGTTAAAAACAATTTAATTTAGATAAAAATAAAATTGATCTTGAGGGAGAGTTACTTTGTTCTCTCAAAGAAATAAAGAGACTGAAAAAGCTACCAGCTTCCCATGAAAGCTCAAATCAGATTTTACAAGTTGAGTTAAATAATTCAAATTTAGTAGGTGGAAATCTGAAATCTCTTCTTGATGACAGAGAAAATAAAATTGAAACCTTAGAACAACAAACAATAAATCTGCAAAAGAAAATTGAATAGTATGAAAGTACAATGCATTTAAATGATATTTTGAGCGAGCAAAAACAACACAAGAACTTGACTTGTGTAGGATTTGAAAAGGTTGAATCATTAAAATAGACTACTAAGCCTACAAACAAAAAACAATTTCAAGCTTACCACAAAATGACACCATTTAAATTCGGGTTCTTTCATGGCTATTTCTTTTATTGCAATAAGTTTGGCCATAAGGTTAACACTTGTAGATTTTTGCTATATAGAACCCCTATATTTAGAGAGAAACAAGCCTATGGTTGTTGAAACACTGTGAAGTGTGTCAAATGTAACACCTTTGGAAATACCTCTACTCAGTGGAAATGAAGGATAAATGTTGATAAGGTGTGGAAAACTAAGTTTGTACCTAACAAAGATAAATCAATGTTAGTGCAGACTGCATTTCTATCAAATAAGAAATCATTGTGGGTGTTGGACAGTGGATGTTCACACCATATGATAGGAGACAAAAGTAATTTTCTTCATCTGGAAGACTTTGATGGAGGTTTTATAAGATTTGGTAATAATTCAGGAGCTTATGTAAGAGGTAAAGGTACATTGCTATTGAATGATCACACTCCAATCCATGATGTTTATTTCATAGAAGGATTAAAACACAACTTGTTAAGTGTTAGTCAAATTTGTGACAGTGGTTATAATTTATCCTTTGGTTCTCAAGGTTGTGCTATCAAAAATAAATCTGGTAAAATTGTTGTTGTTTGTTTGAGAACGATTGGCAATGTTTACAACTTGCTTGACTCCATTGACTATGAAAACAATGAAGGCATGTGTCTTATGAGTCAAGTAGAGGAAAATTGGTTATGGCACAAGCACTTGGGACATGTGAATATTGTGAATCTGGTTTGAATCAACAAGAACTAGAATGTCAAAGGTTTACCTATGTTGAGTAAATCATCAAACTCTGTGGGTATGAAGTGTCTGAAAGGTAAAAAATCAGAAGTATCCTTTAAATCTAAAGATCATTCTTCCACTAGACCATTACAACTTGGTCACACAAATCTATGTGGTCCAACAAGGACACAATCCATCAATGGTGAAAGGTACTTTATGCTTTTTGTTAATGATTATACAAAAATGGTTTGGGCTACTTTTCTTAAGCATAAATCAGAAGTATTTGATAGATTCAATTTTTTTCAAAAAAATGGTAGAAAGAGAGTTTGATTTAAAGCTTAAGTGTTTAAGATCGAACAAAGGTGGTGAATTTACATCAGAAGAGTTTATAGATTATTGTGAAAAATATGGCATAAAGAGACAATATGTTTCTTCTCGGACATCTCAACAAAATGGGGTGGTTGAAAGAAAGCACAAGACTGTTAAAGAAATGGCTCGCACAATGGTCAATGAGGCAAATCTACCAGACATATATTGGAAAGAAATTATTCATACAACTATTTACATTCTAAACCATGTACAAATCAGGGTAAAATCCACTTTTACTCCATATGAACTCTAGTATGGTAAGGCTGCTTCTATTAAATACTTCAAAAATTTTGGTTGCAAATATTATATTAAGAGAGATGATGAGAATCTAGGAAGCTTTGATACTAAAATTGATGAGGGTATATTTCTTGGATATTCCACTCATAACAAAGCCTATAAATGTTTCAATAATAGGTTGAATTAAATTGTTGAAACAACTAATGTGAGATTTGATGAGAAATTTCTTCTTAGTGATGATATGCAAGATGTTGAGGAGGATACTCCAGTAAGACTTGATCAAGCTCTTAAACCTGCTGAAGCAGAAATAACAAATGAGGAAAATGCATCAAGTCCTAAAACATAAATTCCTCTACATACACCCTCCAGAATCATTGCTAAAAGACATCCTTGAAATCAGATTATTGGTGACAAATATGTAGGGATCTTAACTAGAAGAAAAGCAAAAACTGATGAACAAGTTCAAATGGCAGAGCATTATTGTCTGGTAATGGATTTTGAACCCAAAACTGTTTCTGATGCTTTGAATGATAACTGTTGGTTAGATGCTATGAAAGAGGAAATTAATTCAATAGAGAAAAATCAGACATGGGAATTAGTACCTAAACAAGCTGGTAAAAATGTGATAGGAGGAAAATGGATATTCAGGAATAAACTTGATGAATCCGGTATAGCTGTCAGAAATAAAGTAGAATTTGTTTGCAAGGGTTATGCACAACAAGAAGGTGTAGATTTTGGTGAAACTTTTGCACTTGTAGCTAGACTTGAGTCTATTAGAATTTTCTTGCATACTCTTGTTTCAAAAATTTTAAAGTATACTAGATGGATGTTAAAACTGCATTTTTGAATGGCTATCTTAAGAAAGAAGTATACATGGAACAACCTGAAGGTTATGTTTCTGCAGAAAGGATTTTTTATGACCTTAAACAAGCTCGTTGAGCTTGGTATTCTAGGTTGGATGCCCACCTTACAACTAATGGCTTCATCAGAGGTAAAGTGGACAACAACTTGTATGTCAAGGTTTAAGAAGATGACATATTGGTTGTTGAAGTATATGTGGATGATATCATTTTTGGATGCAATAATGATTCATTATATCTAAAACATTCTCAATGATTATGGCATTTGAATTTGAAATGTCAATGCTTGGAGAATTAACTTTAATTCTTGGTTTGCAAGTAATGCAACTTGAGCAAGGAATATTTCTATCACAAGTTAAATATGCCAAGGGGATTCTTAAAAAGTTAACATCATAGATTGTAAACCTATTAGTACACCAATGATGACAAGCTACAAATTAACAAAGATAGATGATTCTCCCAAGGTAAATCAATCTGAATATAGATCAATGATTGGAAACTTTTTGTATTAAATTGCTTATAGGCTAGAATTAATGCAAGCAATTTGTTTAGATTCACAATTTCAATCTGATCTTAACAATCACATTTAATTGTCACTAAGAGAGTGTTCGGACATGTAGTGTTGCAGTTAAAAGACTTCATTGGTGAAGCGGCCACCAAGGTTCAAATCCCTACTTGGCCACTTTGCTTGCAAGGCCTTGTGCCTTCACTGGGTTGTTGTGCTCGTGGATTTGAACAAGTGACGTGTAGGGATGAGGTCCCCTATTTGTGGCCTCAGTAGTTCATAGCTCCAGGTCAAAAGCATTCACGTGGACCTAGAGGGTGTGTCGTGCTAGTGTCACTGGTCACATTCAAAATTTTACCAAGCATAGTTTTTGTTTTTTTTTAAATATCGTTAAGAGAATATTTAAGTATATTCAAGGTACAATTGATTATGGTCTGTGGTATCCTAGAAGTGAAGACTTTACTTTGCTTGGTTACACTAATGTTGACTGGGCTAGTACTCTTGATTGAAAGGAGAAGTACTAGTTGTGCTGCATTTTTCTTGGGTGATAAGTTCGTTACATGGCATAGTAAGAAACATGATTGTGTCACTTTTTCAACAACTGAATTAGAATATATAGCATAAACAACATGAGTTGTACTCAACTTACTTGGATGTTTTATTAGTTAAGTGATATGGGTGTTACTATTTTAAAGCCACTTACTATTCTATGTGACAACACTAGTGCCATTAATATTGCCAAAAATTCTATTATGCACTCTCGTACCAAATACATTGATATTAAATATCATTTTCTATGAGAAAGGGTTCAAGATAATGAGGTTGGAATGCTTTACATTCCTACTCATGCCCAGGTAGCAGATATTTTTATTAAGGCATTATCTAAAGAAGCATTTGAACGCTTTCAAGCCATATTGGGAGTCCTCTCTCAATCTTCTATTGTTTAAAAATACATTTATTTAGGGGCAGCTTTTCTCTCCACCAGCAACACTTTGCTACTTTGCCCTTTGTCTTCGAGACAAAAAAGGGGAGAAGAGTTCTACATCATTGACATATCTGCATCTCTTAATTTCTAATATTCTGAGTGGTTTGACTTGGTACATTTTTGGTATTTGTGATCTATTCTAGTACAGTGGCATACTTGGTTACAGTGGCATACATGGTTATAGTGGCATTTTGGTATATTTTATGGTACTGTGGATAGGTGGATTTCATTTTATGACTTAAAAATGTCTGTTATATTCTTTTCAATAGATTCTCAATGTTCATATACAGACATTTGGATTGTTTATTTCTAGTCCTTTGATATTCTGATATATCTCAGTGGTAATTTTGATATATAGGTCAATGATGGCATGATTTTTTCCATCAAGGACAAAGGGGGAGTTTGTCGCCCCTTAGTTGTCCTTGATGACAAAAAGAGGGCATTTATATTGGGTTTGGTTATACCATTTGGCATCCAGATTGGAAACTTTTATTAGAGATGTTTATCATTTGAACATATTCATAATGTGATGGAACTGAGTATATGTTTTCTTATATTATTCAAATTCATATTTGGTTTGAATAATGACAGACTGCAAGGATACAAAAGTCACTTTTATAGTGATATTATCTTAAAAAAGGTAACAAAGATTTTTTAGTTTAAAAGGTCACACTTTTGTGACTATACATTCATTCTAAATCAGGCCTTAATGCAAACATAAAGATACCTTATGTTGACCGTATGATATGGCATAATGAATGCTATAGATTCCAAATGACTTTAAGATGTTGGTGTATGTTTTGTGAGGCATGAAGTGAAAAATATTAACCAGGTACAAACCACCGCGGGCTCCACCATACATTAGTCTCTGTTGGAAATGCATTTTATCTAATATATGATAGGAAACATTTTTCATCAAGTTTTTTATTGGTCATTGCAAGCCCTGAGCCACACAAGTGCTTAAGATATTATTCTTATCATATCTAGCCAGAATTGAAAATTTTATGTAGTTTGCAAAAGTATTCGAAAAAGTGTTTAGGACAGCTTAAGGATCAAACAAGTTTCTATCAGGGTTGTCTCTATGGAGATCCTATTGGCTGTTACAAGAAGTTTATGTTTTGGTTTCTTGACATGAGTTTTTACTATGTCATACTATTGGTTTTTAAATATTTCAATGGTGGTTTTCGTGGCTAAGTTCATTTGGATTTTGTAAAGATTTTTTAACTATCTATACTCAGTTTTTTTAAGATCTACAGGTAATACCATTTCCGAAATGAAAGGAAAGAATCCAATATCTCACATTTTATTTTTATTTTTTTGAAAGCTATCATTTTAAAAAAAATTTAAAAAAAGGAAAAGAGTTTCAATTATTAAAAATGCAACCACAACAAATAAAAGAAATGTTTTATTTTGAAATTCTTTTTAGAAACAAAAAATGTAAAGGGTTTTATTTATTTTCTTTTCAAAAAAAAAAATGAAAAAGGTTTTATTTTGAAACACTAGGATTGCATTTCAAAAAGAAAGAAGGGTTACAGTTGAAGAGTTTGTTTCAGACAACGCTGGCTATTTAAAAGATGTTTTTTGGATAGAGTTTTTTTGATGATAGAGAACTTGATTCAAAATAGAGCATAAATTGATTCAAAATAGAGCATAAATCTTTCACATATACAAAGGGTTTGTAAATTGATTTTTTTTGATAAAGTGTGTGTTTTGATTGAAATTTGTACTCTTTGATTTTGATTACAGAGACTTGTAATTGGCATTATTGAATATCTCTTTAGTAAACTTGTTCAATCACTAACAAGTTTGTAGTTGCAAAATCATTGCGTAATTATAAATTTATCAGTGTTTGTAACTTGACATTTCTTGACATAGTATAAGATATGGGGGTTGGCGCTCCTTGAAGTTTGATACTTCTAAATTAAGTGTAATAGAGTTGGTTCTCTTTGAGATAATAAAACGATATTTTACTGAGTAGTTTTTCTTTCCCAAGAGGGTTTTCCACTCATGAAAATTTTGTGTCTTGTGTCTAATGTCTCTGATCTATTTCATTAGATTGCTCTAATGCTTTTGCCCTATCTTAATTTTCTTCATTTCACTTGTTATCTTGGTCTAAATCATTTCATATTAAATGCAATGTTTAAGGTTGAAATTTGTTGTTCGTAGTTACAAAGTTTATGTTGCAATATGTGAGAAGTTCAAATTTTTCTCTTTATGTAAAGTCAGCTTCAATTAAGCATTATATGATTATTCGATTTGCTCATATTGAATGGTCATGCTTACATGATTTTATAAGATTGATTTATTGTTAAAGATCCAGTTTGAACGAATCTTAAATTGAGCCAATTAAGTCATATTACCTATTGACTCTGATTCACCCCCCTCTCAGAGTCAAGTCCCTTCCAACAAATTCTGCAATGGTTTTCCTTTGTGATTTCACCTAATTACAATATCAGTAGCAAAGATATTTGAATTGAATTATTTTACTTTACCTGTAGATCTAGATCATTGTGCTAAGCATCCAAGCGATTGAGGTGTGTCTTTTGCTAGACGTGGAGTTGAAGATAACGACTACGCTGCATATAATATTGACACAAACCCTTGCCTTGCTTTACCATTTTCTTACTTTTATGTGCTCCTATTATTTTACTTTCAGGGTTTCCATCAAATTTATTGCAGCGGAGTTGTCTCCACTCCCACTTCTTTGTCTACCTGCATGGCTACTGAGTGTTGAGTTTTATTATTGAGAAGCGCTCCGAAAATAAATTCAACATATGTTCTGTCAATTTAATGGACCAATCGAAATCTGTTTTGATGAAATTTGCTTTGATCTGATTCAATAAAGATTCAATTTAATTTAAAGATACGATTTATTCTGATTTGATTGCTGACAGGAAGTTGGGACAGTTTAACGAGTCTTATGCAATTTCATGGCAATGTAACGCAGTATGATGGTGTGAGACAGGTTTTAGTGAAAACCCAACGTAATATAGTCTATCGACTAACTATCGACTAATAATATTTTAAATAAATATATTTAAAATAACATATTCATTAAAATATTATTATATATCACTAGTTCACTAATTTCTTATTAAATTTGATTTAAATGATTCTTTTATATATTTAGGACAACAAAGTCTATTTTTTAATTTATTAGAGATGTATTTTATTTTATTTTTTAAAATTAAAAGAAGAATTTTAAAAGTACTATTTTTTCACCATGTTCACATATTTAGAAATTAGTAGATGGAGGGGGGATAGCAACTATAATTATTACTCTAGCCCCCTGCGATTTTAAAGGTCTAAAAGGCTTCAATCAAGTCCTACAATAACTCTAATAGGGGGTGGGGGAGGATGGCCCCCTACAATTTGGCTGGGCTTTAGCCCATAAAATTATATGGAGTGTAAAGTGACGCAGGGGACTGGGGATTGTAGTTAGAACACACACCCTGCAGGAAACATTAGGAGGAGATATTATACCATGAGGGTATCTTTCCCTACAACGACAGAAAGGGAGGGTATGTGGGTTGGTGGATATAGGATCTTATCTATGTAACATGTCTCAACCTTATCTGATGACCGATCGGGGCTAATTATTACTTCTTATTTGTGTAATGATTAGTAACTGTAGGTCGGTGTGGTAGGTTACTTGTTGGTTGAAGTGATATATCACCACATCCTCAATGCATCACACCAAACATAATGGACTAAGGATCTCCATGAACACCTTGGTTGAAACATGACGAAATATAGGCACTTACCCCACCTACGAGTCACCAGTCTAGGTTACCAAGGGGTACGCTCACCATGCTATGTTGGACACTAATCTCTAGACACCTGATTTAGCTAGAGCAGGGATTCCATTGGTCAATACATTATGCATGGATCTAAACGATAGGCTCTATAGACTGGGTCCGAGAAAAATTGAATTAGACCCGCCTACTATTCTAAAGGGCTACTGGAGTAGAACCCCTTATAATAGTAGGGTATGATCCTCTCATGTCAATACATCTTTTCATTATCTTTGATTCAACATGGTATTGGTATTGGTTCATCTCTCTATCCGAGAACAAGCTAATTGAACCATAAATGATGGAAACGTAACCCATCCATTCTGCATGCTACAACTGCACACTCTATTCCTCCTCCCCCCCCAAAAAAATCAGAGTCTAGGAGTAATTGTCTCTCTCCCACCATATGAAGATAGGTCCAGCCAATTAGAGGAGTGATGAGCTCTCCCAGTAGTTATTGTATCTCTGACTGAGCCCATCGACATGTCAATACCATGATGTCAAATCAGATTTTATACGTAACATGCCCCCCACCCCCTACATAACCTCCAGTTGGTAGGTTCATTAACTCGAGCCCCCTATTCCCCCCTCTATAGAATTTGGAGGAACAATTTAAAAATGCTAAAGACCCAACCCCAAAAGAACAATTCACCTCTCACCCACCCACATACAACAAAATCAAGAGAGACAGAGAGACCTACTAGAGGAACCATTCCAAACACAACCGGAGGACCAATCCCAAACACAACTAGAGGACCAATCCTAGAGCAACCCCCCAACTCCATTCTTTAGTAGTCTATAGTCTAATGTTTAATAAACGTGTCAATTTAAAATTGCTTAATAGATTTTGTATGAATGAAACAACTTCAAACATATTTTAATATATTATTGATAATTTTCGAGGATGATACACAATTTTTTTTAAAACAAGAACTACTTGATACTCTTATTAAATCAATTTTAATGTTTAATGTTTTCCTAGTATTAAATTATTCTCTAAGACAATTTTAATGTATCGTGAATGATACAAACACAGGACACATAAAGGTTGACCAAAATATTCAAATAAATCACAAGTCATATATTAGACTAATATAAAAAAAAATTAATATCGTGACTATATCATTATAGAAGATTAGGTGTGTGTGTATTATGTGTATATATATGTGTGTATATGTATATGTGCATGGACATGTGCATGTGCATGTGCATGTGCATGTGCATGTATATGTGTATGTGTATGTGTATGTGTATGTGTATGTGTATGTGTATACATACATGTATATATACACACATGAATATGTGTATAAATACATACACGCACACACACACATATGTATATCTATATATATGTATAAACATATGTATATATACATATATATATATATATGTATATATATATATATTCATGTATATATGTATATATATGTATATATATATATATACATGTATATGTATATATGTATATACATGCATATATATATATATATATATATATATATATATATATATATATATATCTATATGTATATTTATATACAAATATATATATGTATATACATGTATATATTATGTATATACATATGTACACACACACATGTGTGTGTGTGTGTATATACATCTATATATATATATATATATATATATACATACATCTATATATATGTATGTATATGTGTGTGTGTGTGTGTGTGTGTGTGTGTGTGTGTGTGTGTGTGTGTGTGTGTGTGTGTGTGTGTGTGTATGTATATGTACATGACAACTACCCTTGATATAAACATTAAATGCTTAATACAAAACAAAAAATTCCTAAAGCAAATTTTAAATAACATATGCGACTAACAATAAATAATGAGACATGATCCCATTATAAGAAAACTTCTAGCATTTCACCTACGATATAAGGATAACTAATATGCTCCTAAGTTAACATGTGAATAGGTCCTCCCATTAACTAGATAGGAAATAACCTCATTCACACCACAATTTTGTTATTTTACTTACACAACACCATAAACATTAACCATAATCACACTTGTGCATCAATTAGCAAATTTGTGTAGAAAACTAACCAACATATAAAAAACAAATTCGTTTTTTCAACCACTAATTAACATATTAAAAACCATTAAAATATATTCGATGTGATAGGAAAACTTAAAATACAAGAGGATCTATTTGTACAACAACCTATATTGTCCACATATTAATGAGAAATTAAAAAAATTATTTATAACCAAAAAAATTCAAAACCATTGTAAGATACATGTAAATGATACCATCTTATATAAAATAATAGAATGTGTTAAATATTTTTTGAAAAAGCAATGGAATCCTTTGTACCATCATTTTGTGACCTTGTAATCACATTTTATAGTCTACATTGAAATGATAATAAATTGCTCAAATATTAACATTTTTTAGAATTCTAATATGAAATATAAAGAGGATGTAAAAAAATGTCAAATAAGTTCAAAAAATCCATAATAGAAAATGGATAATATCAAAAGTAGTAAAACCTAAAATTTCAAATCAACACAACTATGGTATATGGAAAAGGTTGCAAAAGAACATTTTTTCTCATATCTATTTACCATAAAAAATATGGATAAAAAAATTGTTCACCAATATATTTCTAATGATATTTTTTTTTAACCAAAAAGGTTATAATTTTACTATGTTTATTTTTCAGTAAAATTTCAAGCAATATTTTCATCCAATTTCTCTTTTCAATGTATATTTTTAGTCAAATATAATTTTACAAATAAATTTAAAAAATCATGCCTACATCCTAAAAAATACATGGATACACAATTTTCAATATATAGTGATGAACAAATAGTACCATTATAAAAGGATGAAGATTACAACATGATAAAGACATAACCAAAGGAGATAAAATGAGATCCTAACCTAATATTCAAAATGCGCCACCATGATCCCAACATACATCCCAAAAAAATATTAGCAACACCCAACCGTCTAGATCCTAAACATCTACCATATGAGACTAGGAGATGAGAACATGATGAACAATCATACTTACAACAAACATGCATGGATTGGAAAATATTCACCATAATAAACTTTTCTTACTACATTTTTTTTAGATTCACAATTAGATCTATATACATAAAAGGAGGATAAGCAATTTCTAAAGCATTAGAGGACCTTTATTTGAATTATTCTCAAGACACAAATAAGTAATTAAAACATTCATAAAACATAATTAAATCATGTTAACTTGAAAAGTAATGGTTACATTTTGTCTAAGATTACAATACTCCTCAACTTCCTAACACATGAAAGAATACCGGGTTGATTATTTTGGTTCTTAAAAATAATGAGAAGAGTTTCAACTAGTAAAAATACACATAAATGAGGGCATTATTGTGTTGACCTATGTAAGATACATAGACTAACAAAGCAAAAAACCAAGTATCAATCATGATTTACAATTTTACTTTCAAATTTTCATAAAAAACACAATTTTCTTGTGACATCCATCAAAGGATTCCCAAAGCTCTTCCATCTCAAAATACACACTTTAATTTAAAAAAACAAAAAAACTTTCAAACAAGAGACGCAATGAATCAAGTTCCTGTCGAGATGTTTTAGTTTGTTGACAAACAATCATAGCATTCAACAAGGTAATTAATTGAGTTAGATGAGCAGAACAGAAAATAAGGCAGAAGCTGATGTAATTTCAATGGCTAATACATTTATGACAATAGCACAACAGTATTGAAATTAAAGATTCATTCCTACATAACTACCAAAGCAGAAAGCTACAAACTTCTTCTGCTCATTTAGGGAAATCACCTTGAATTTTAGTAGTGGCTTCAGCATATAAGCTAAGTGAAAGCTCAGTAATTCCAAGTAAGTTGTTTGCACACAAACCTCTTTTTTAAAATTCAAATGGAATCATCATCTAAAACTAATAAGACCAGAAAGGGAAAAGAACCCATTGTTGTAGAAGAAAAACCTAAAAGATAGAAAAGGGAAGGGCGTTCTTTGGCTGAGGACCTGATTGACCATTGGCCATCATCTAGTTTGAGGTCCCAGCAGATTAGAGCTGATGAGGAAGGCCTGGAGGACTAGTTTGAGGATCTTGGAGACATATGGACAGAAGTGAAAGGGTATGAATTATTCATATATGGGTACAATAGAAGAGTTGCCCCTCAACCTATCAACAATTTATGGTGATTGAACTTAGGAAGGTTAGCTCTGGCTAATGTATTCGTGAATGTGGAGCTCATGAAGGCATTGGCAAACAATTATGACCCTAAAACTAGGACCATATATAACTACATGGGTGAGCCAATTCTTGCAATCACAAAGGAGGTTATTGACACCATGTTCAAGTTGGATTGGGGATTTGAAGAATTGATTGACCTCAAGAAGTTAACAAGTGAATATTTTAACCTAAAGCATATTTACAAAACGTGGAGACTCCCTATACATAGACCTAGGAATGCAGGGTCCTTAGTGCCACTAGGTCAGATGACAAAGCTCCCTATGATGTCAACTCTTTCCATCCATATTTCAAGTATACCTATTAGTGTGTTGCCCAAGTGCTAGGGATAAAAGCCCATCCTTTGAGGGATATTGCAGCCATGGTCATTTGTGCCGATTTGCAGTCTAAGGACCCCCGCTTCTTTGATTTTTCTACTTATTTGGTTGAGTTTTTGAATCATGGGTTAGAAAAGTTAAAGGGAGATGTCATCAATGTTCATTTCAAGTATTATTCCTTACTTATGCATATGCTATTGTATGTGGGCCAAGATGAAGGGTTATGGCCAGAAGAGTTATGTGTCAAGACATATGACAATGCTAGGATGAGAAAACCAGTGCAACTATGGGTTTCTTCATGGGACCAAAGGTATGTAAATAATCAATATTGGAATTTTGAGGAGTTCTTTGTCAAGCCATTATATAGACTATTGGGATGCCCGTGTGATCATGCCCTTGCACCAGAGATTCAAAAATTCCTAAGACCAAAAGATTTCACTGAAGATCCCTCAATTGAACACAATTGGGGAGATTGGCATTGTTTTTCAGACTACACACAAGTCAGGGTATATGGGTTCAAAGGGAAACCATACTTACTACCACTTACAATCCCTAACAGAGTGGTTTGTCTAGATTTTATTGTGAAAAGTTCAAAGAGTTATGGCCTACTGCAGACAAAATTGGATTATTATGGCATGGGTATGGGGGATCCAAGGCCTAATTTTGATCCTAAAGGATACATAAGGATAGCCTGGTCATCACAAAAGATTAAGGTTGGAGAGCATAAATCTTACCTACCGAATGACATCATTAAGAACATTGGTAGAGAAGAGGCTAGAGTGAAGTGAATAAAGTTTGAGAAAGCAATGCAGGCTTATAAATGGAATCTTTTTAGAAGGAAAATGGATGAGAATGTGCTACAAAATATTGAAGACCCCTTGGAGTTGGCCAAAAAACTTATGGAGCATGAATTGGAAATACTTGAGGGAGTCTCGCCTCATGTTTTTAGGGATTAAATTGATACTATTAGGAATACAGAGCCTTTGGCTCATATGTCTCCTACTTCCACATCTGGCATTGTTCCATTCACTCCTCGAGAGGATTACCCCCCTAGTTATGTAGAGAATACACTGATGGACTTGGCAACAAGACAACTGAATGTCCAAGAAGTGGTTGACATCAGATTCCTGGAGCATGAGGATTTCATTGCTGATAGTGACTTCATTGCTTCCAAGGAGTCCACCACATTCCTCTATCAACATAAAGGATCTCAAATTAGGAATAACATGAGAAATAGTGAAGAAGAGAAGCAACTTGAAAAGTTACAAGAGGAGATGGATCTTGTGATGAGAGAAATGACACCTGAGAAGGGAAGATAGTTGCTTAAGGAAGCTTGTGTGCTATTATACTCTGGATGGGACATGAACTCTACCTTGTTATTTGATGGATTCCTCAAGAAATAGGACCCAAGTAAGCAAATGATGCGAAAAGAAATTGATAAACTCTTTAGAGGATTAGGATATGATCCATATCAGAAGGCTCTTCTACAGTGGGCTATCTATCCCAAAGATAAAAGACCTATATTGGTTGATATAGAAGAAGCTTTTGGATATTTGATGGTGCAACAGGTTGGAAAGACTGACCCTAGAACAACTGCCAAACTAAATTTGGATGCCGCTAAACTAAACCAAGATCAAATAGAGTTTTTGGTCTGAGAAAATTCTACATACAAAAGCCTATATGAGAAAACCGATGAAGAAAAATAGAGGCTGCAAGCAAGATTGCTTCAGATTGATACAGGTACAAGTCAAACAAGGATGACATATGGTGTTCATAGAGATGCCATGGATGCCTTGATAGACACTATGTATTGGAGGAACAGGGCCAAAAAGACATCTCGGCAACTAAAAATGGAACAACAAAAGATGGATAAGTTAGTTCTCGAGGTCATTGAGCATAGATTCAAAAGTATGGTGCAGGTTGCAGAAATCTATTGGAAGACATACATTGGAACAGTCAAAGCTTTGAAAGAGAATGAAAGGATCAGGTCTCGGTTGGAATGCATGATGAATGACAACAGTCTGATGAATCCAGGTGAGAAAATTGAAGCCAAGGCCTACTTGAAGTCCCATGATGAATCGAAAAATCAATTAAGGAAAGAACTTCAGAAGTTGGATGATGGGAATACCCCTAGGGTGCCCTCTTTTTACAGTAATGCTGAGTTAGTATCATTGGAATAGTGGAAACAAGAGTTCAGTGATGAGAAGAATCGAGCAATAGTAGAGTTGGATCAGGACAAAGAATTGTCACTTTGTGTTAACCATATTCTATCCAATCATTTCTAGATAGAAAGCGACATGAGGACACTAAACAATGACATTCTAATGTATAAAGATGATAAGTACATTCAACACATAGGAATGCTAAACTTGTTTATCTTCCAGTTTGTTAACAAAAGTGCTAATTAATAGTTATGTGCTAAAAATCCACGATGCATGGTGACAATGTATAGCCTCATATAAATGAGGGAACTTTTGTAACAATAAGGATCATTAGAGAAGAATTAGAATATAGCCTCAGGCTTACTATTGTACCGTTTTGTGAACATACATAATATAATCTGTCATCTTTCCTTTGTGTATATGTTGTGGATTACTGCATCTTTCTATAGGTAGTTGCTTGTGATATTATCTAAAGGAGATAAGGTTACTTGTGTTCTTCAAGTAAAACTCTGTGTTTGATATTGTGGATTTGAATAAAAAATTTAGTTACGAATATAGTTTTGTATATAGTGCCCCTGCATATTATCTCAACCATGGTGCACCTGCATATGTATATAGTTTTGTTTAGAGGTGGAAAGCCCAAGGTTCAATGTTGAACTTGGTTGCTCTAATACCATATGTAATATTCCATTAATTCTATACTTAAAGAAAATAAAATGTGATCTATATTAAGATAAAAAATTGAGCATTTCAAAATAAAACATAACTACTTCAGTTGAAGGAGAAAAATAACTAAATGTTCTTCAACATAATAAGAATCTAACTAATTTATCTAAAAGGAAGGTAGTCTTTTAGCGATAAAAAACATTGAACAAATATTATTAAGCTAATCAATATGAGAAAGGAATTCAAATGGAAAGTTTCATTTTTGAGGGAAGAGATAAAGGTTCAAAGGTTACAATTCATTTAACTTTTCAACTGAAACTTTTTGTATCAAGCCTCCACATAGTTTGGAATAGGGAGAGCAATCATATTCACTATAGAACAACTGCAATACTCAGCTATTATGCCCTCGTGGGCTAGCAATCATATTCTATAGTGAATGCTCTGAAGTTGCTACTCAACCATACTATGCACAAGATATGAATGCATTATTTGATTTTCTTATGAATAAGGTAAGACAGTGTATTCAATGAAAAGTAACAGAATATCATCATTGTTTATCAAAAGTTGAGAAAGTAGCAAGCTTACTGTACAAAGACAATTTGCAACATGCATTAGAAGTTGTCCTCCTTACAAATAGTGCAACATTAAAAAGGTATTATGAAAGCTTCAACCACAATTCAAAGAGGAAGCTTACAAAGATAGGACAAAGCTAGGTACAGTAATAAGTCAAGTCAAATACATAGTTGAAACTCAGTCCAAAATAGTGAAGTGCAACAAATGACATGAGAAGTCTAAAGAAGTATTATAGCAATCATGAGTCAAGGATTAATGAAGAGATTTTTTGCATCCATGATACAATCTCAAACACACTTTTTGTTGTTTTGTACAACTAGTCTGGAAAATATTTATAATGGATTCGAATTGCGAAAGGCAAAATTAGAATCCATTAGGATTAAATAAGGTTGGGCCCTATCTCAATCTAATATGTAAAACAAATAGGGTTGTGCCCTATTCTAATGTTGTTCGGATCATTATAGGGTCGGGCCCTACTTCCCTTATATTCCTAACATATAATGTTCAAAATGCATTGACCTATTTACCAAACACTTTTTAGCTTTCTCTTGGTGATTGTGCCCAATTGTGTATGTCTTGCTTTCGTATGAAAATGGCATTTTGCAGCTTTCCACCGACGATGTATTTGAGATGTCTTTGATTTAGATATGGCATGAGCTTAGGCATAGAGTGAGACTAGGGAGTTGGACCATCTCAACCATGGTGCGCCTGCATATGTATATAGTTTTGTGTATTCATTAAAGATTTTCATTTAATTTTAATCAACTAAAGAGCAACATTCATGACTTACAAGTAATAAAAAAACTTACAAGGATGAGGCATATTCATTACTTACAAGTAATAAAAAAACTTACAAGGATGAGGCATATTCATAACTTTTGCAGTCCTACCTTGGATATCAACACTAGAAGCAAATCATATTGTTTGTGTTGGCTCTATTGGACCCTGCAATTAAGATTCAATATTCAATAAGATTAAATGTGCAACATAACGAAATATTGAAAAGTATGTTATCTTGTTGAGCTTCGCTTGGTTTCGAGAATAGTTTAATATTCTCTACTTAACAGGGCCAACCACATGAAGGTGGAAGCTCATTTGGCCTCTCCCCCCCCTAACATCACTCTAAATTCCCCGTTAACATCTTATAACATTCATTCATTCATTCTTTCTACCATTAATAAAATATAGCATTCATTCATTAATATCACATAACGTTCATTAACACATAACATTGATTAACATTAATTAACATGCAACATTCATCAATATTCATTAACACATATCATCCATAACCATTAATTAGCACATAATTACATTCACTAACACATAAAAATTAGTCATTATCAAATAAGTTAGATTACAATCATTTCTTTCTTTGTTTTTTCTTTGAACCTATGAAAAGACTAAGCGGAACATCAGTTTCTTCATCATTTCCCCCCTCTGCAGATGTTCCGCCAACTGCTCATGATCTCGATGTATGCCTACTCCTATACTGAGGATGAGGATGCTGAAGCGAAGAGGGGTCCGCTACAATAACAAATAAATGGGTTAAATTCAAATAAAAAATTATTACTGTTACAAGTATTCCATTAATTTAGAGAACATAATTGTTGTGCTCTTTACCTGATGGGGCCAAATCATTTTGTGTAGCCTCAACCTCAACATGTTGAACACCCTCTAGATCATCTGGAGTTGAAATACTAAGGGTTACATTAATGTTTAACACCAATTGCAATTATATTTGTTTAAAGAAATAACAGTGGTCCTCTTTACCTGAGTGGAGAACATCACGTTCCTGATGTTGTGTACCCAGATCATGCTCCACTTGCTCACCACCGACTACATGCTCTAAAATATTAATAAAAAAGGTTACATGAATTACTACTCTAATTACAAATTAAGATGTTTAATTGTATTAATAGATAAATAAATAAATTTGAATAGCGAATGAATACCCCCACTACTGGGATGCACATCCCTACCTTCATGTGTAGGTGGTGTTTCATAATTAGCAGGCTGCATTCCAATGACATGCACATTGTTATCATTGCTTGCTTTTTTAAAACAAATATAGTCACTTAATGTTGGAACTCAACATCAATTAGATTATTGGTAAAGTATTCAATTTGAAACAACTTCCATTTAGCATATTTACCTATTTGATGGATGCACTCGAATGTTGTGTATGCCCACTCAATTCTCATAGCCGATCATCCACAGCTAAATAGCCTTGCTGGTAGGCAATTCTCTTGTCATCTTCTATGGGCACTCTATTGAATTCAGAGCTCTACATTTTTGCTTGGTACCGTGAATTTTGCTTGCATTGCTTGATACAAAAAAACTTTTCAATTTATTAATATTTTGATGCAATATTTCATTTACATGAGATACTTACAATTCGTGCAACAAGTTTCATGCAATCACCAGAGCCAAGTTTGTGTTGCCCATGCTTTTCTTGCCTTTCCTTGGTTGCCTTTGACGTGTCACTCAGTCTATAACAATTTTGAAATATGTTAGACTATATAAATATAAAGAGTAATTAATTAGTACATAATTACATTCTTAATAGTATCCCGTACCTTCTTCTGGCGTCTAGTGGTGTATTTCCTTTTTTCCTTTAAATTTTCTCCTTGGCATCCAAAATCAAGTCCTTCCACTCCCTCTCTAGAGTCATGGGGGGATGCTCGTACTTTAGGTTCCTCTCCAAATGGGTCCTATATTGGTCCCTCACATACTTTATATATGTGCCACCTTTTCAAGGAGCTTGGTTTTGTCAAAGGTGTCATTTCCAAACCACTCAACCGTTTGGTTTGTCAATTCATCTTTTAACCTTTTTTCTTGGTCATTCCACCTTTTAAAGCAAAAACAAACCTGTTAGATTTAGAAATGAACTGAAGCTACATTTACTACACTTCAAGAAATGGATCAAAGGAAAACTATTCTAGCAATGATATGAAATAAAAAGTGGATTAGGGTTAGTTCACATATGATGTACTACCTTTTACATATGGTGGGCCCAAATATTTGCAATGCAATGTCATTAAGATGTTTATAGAAAATATCATTGCCTGCAAAAAAATCATGGGATCATTAGTCCACAATGAGTGATCATAAAGTAAATTACAATTAGAGTATATATAATAATAATTTTAAAGTACATGGAACCTTTTGTATCTTTAAGGGAATCATTTCTTCGTCGCTCACCATGAATGTGGCCTACAACATTCCTATACTAGCAATACAAGAAGATACAGGAAATGATGGTATGTTATCAGCAGTAGTCGCCTTTGGCACATCCTCATGTGCATCTCCTCCTGCAAAAAATGAATCCACTATGAAATGGCATTAGAATTCAAGAAAGAATGCTTGAAGGGAAATAAACACATGACAAAAGATAGAGCAAAAGAGGGACCTACCAACAGTGGGCGGGCCAATATGACGTGCACTAGAGGATGTCTGCATGCTACATGTTGCCGACATTGCAGTCGGCAATATAGGTGAGGGTAACCTCTAATGAGGCAGCGACGACATTTGTACAGTAACATTGACAACACCTAAAGAATAATGCATTAAATATATCAAACATTAAATATATGAAAAGTGCAAGAATTGTAAACAAGGGTGAACCTTTATTTTGGAAATTGATAGTATCAAGTATGATGTGTTTTGGGTACTCAAAGTGATAAGCCAAGCAAGTGATAATACAACAAAATCGTCATCACTTGAACATCCTGCAACACCCTGATCGTGGGAACGATTTTGATGAGGGCAGATAAATTGTTGTAAAAACAATACGTACATATTTTAGTTAATGACATAAAAGAGAAAAAAATATAAACCATTATTGAACTTTTGTTATAATTAAAGCTTTCATTATTGTTTACTTGCAATTTTTCTATTGTTCGAATCAATAATGCCACCCTCTCTCGTATCTCATCAGTGATAGGATGCACGACTGCCAAAGCAACAATCTCTTTTCTAATTTTTATAAGAGGCATTTTATAGAATTTCATAAGGTCTGTGGGATCTTCAGGGTCATAAATGCGTAACTCTAATGATTCCACATCCCTAGAAAGGTGCTCAGGTAGTGCAACTCCCTTTCCCTTTCCCCGAGCATCCGTCTGTGTCAAGAATATCATTAACAGTTACAAAATTAGTAAGAATCACTAAAACAAGAACATAACAATGTAATAGTTTTCTTATATCTAATTTGTACAATTACAATGAGGTTTACTTGCTCGATAGAAGTGTTGCAAGCTACATCTCTATTTGTGATATGTGATGGATCCATGTCGGCTTGTGACAAAGAAAAAATATAAAAAACATTAGCGAAATTAAACCAATACACTTAGCAAAAAAACTTCATAATAAAATGGTATATTGGATTCATGAATTAAAAGGTGCATCATGAATTAACTATGTAATGGCATTAGAATTCAAAACATAATGAATTAATTATGTAAAAAAAAATTCTATCAAGAAGTCATTATTATATAGATAATATACTAAACGCATACCTCATACATTTAATTCTTCATCATGAACATCAAGGTCATCATCACCAACATCATCATCATCATCATCATTATCATCATCATCATCATCATCATCATTATCATCATCATCATCGTCGCCGTCGTCGTCGTCATCGTCGTCGTCGTCGTTGTCGTCGTCGTCATCATCATCAACGTCATCATCATCATCATCAACATCTTCGCCATCACCATCACCATCACCATCACCATCATCATCTTCTTCTTCTTGTTCTTGTTCTTCTTCATCATCATTGTGAAACTATCGATCGTGATCATCATCCACTTCATCTTCTACTTCTTTGGTATCTTCTTCTTCCATCACATTATACTTTATTGGCCTTCCTCTTGGATCATGTCTAACAACAAATAACCAACCTGGTTTATGTGGAACCTCTAAGTAAAATACTTGCTCACATTGGCTTGGAAGAACATAGGGCTCATCCCCAACTAGTTCAAATAACCTTGTATTTAGCATTATAAAACCATTATCATGTTCAATAACAGTTCTATTAGGATCATTTTTATTCAACCATAGCCTGTACCATTTGATGATGAACAAAAATAATTTGAAGGAATTAAAGTCACACTCAAGTATATCATCCAAAATGCCATAGTATCAATTTTCAGACTGTTGAGGATGAATGTCATTTCTCGATGAAATATTTGCAACCTCAAAGACTGCAGTGATGCCAGAATCACAAGTTTTCTTCGTGTCATCCAACTTTTTTATGCGAAATTTATGACCATTGCAACACATAGCATTGTGGTGTTTGACCTACGATATGTCAAACATGTAAAATTTATTGCATCATGGGTTGATAAACATATGGGTAATTAATAAATTTATACATACCTGTTTATCTCAAACCATATGCTAAATCAATTTCCCTTTGCGTAACATTGGAATCTCCATTACGATGTGCTTCTTTAACCAATTAAGCCACACCTTCCCATGTTAACGTGCATCTAGAATGTTGACAACGTTCAATCCATACCATCATCCAATTAAGATTGTTTGCAATATATAAATGTAGTGCATCCCACTCTCGACCAACTGTACAAAAAATAAATAGATGTCTTAAAATCGATTTATTTTGAAGATTAAGAATTAATTAAATACAATAGAATCTTATAATTACCTCTCACTTTCCTCAATCTATCTTTCCCTGTCAAGTACTCCCCTTCGAATTTGTTAATGGTGTTGGGATCCCAAATGCGATCCACATGGATCTTTGCTGCAAACTTAGGAAGATATTTAGAAATGTACACGATAGTCTGGTATACCATATATCCCTCCACCATAGAACCCTCAGGGTGTGCTCTTTGTCAAACCAAAGCCTTCAAAAATTTCAAGTGCCTCTCAACCATCCACATTGACCTAGTGTGTATAGGTCCACACAATTCAATCACCTCAACTTGGTGTATGAGGTAGTGTTCTTATGCATTGAAAAAAGATGGAGGTAGATAGTTTTGCATTTCACACATTAAATGAGGAATTTTTCTCTTCCAATATTTTATATCGTCTTTATGGATTTCTTTACATGACAACCACCTACAAGGTATTCAAGACCCAAAAAAAAAATTACATAACAAGTAAAACAAATCGCAAATATAATATCTATACAACAAACTAAACAAATGTCACTACTTACCTCATATATTTTCCAAGATCATATATGACTTGCTTGACATTATTATTGAAGTCATCTAGGACAGATAGAGGTAGAACGTACTGCAACAATTATAAAATTATCTTTTCATTTTTTTGTAACATAATGAAAAGTACACGTACGCGCAGTACTTAAATACATACTAAAAACACAAAAACATGAATTACCTTAATGAAGGTATGCCAATCATGTGTTTTCATCCCTAGCCCAAATTCACTTTTCTTTGATATGAGATTGTTTATGTTCGCAGCAAATCCTGTGGGAAATTGAATTTTTCGTATGACTTCTTTTATAGCATTGCTTTGCTGGTCCGTTAATAACCAAGGAAGCTCAGTTATATTAATCTCGTCTCCATGGCTATTTGATTGAATGAAATTTATCATTGCATGATTGGAATCCTGAATGTCACTACATATTTTGACAATTTTTTCTTTGTCATGCCTTCCATCCAATATTTTCCATATTGTCTATGTTATATTATTTCCAATATGCATACTATCAAACAAATGAACAATTTGTAACTGCTCGTAGTAGGGAAACCTACTAAATTGTTGGGGATAACTTTTTAGTCCCTTAGGAAGGTGGTCATTAATGCCTTCACGACCTTCATGATCATCAATCACATCATCAGTAAACAAAACAATATAGAAAAGATGTTTTATGACAAACCAATAGATGGAATGGCATTACCTTGATGATTAATTCTATTATATTCCAACTTCCACAGGTGAGGTGTCATTCTTCATGGCTTTGATGTATTCTCTTATTTCCCATTGAAAATATGTTTTTTAGTATTTTGACACTTATGATTTTTGTGGAGAAAGTGCCTATACTCATCAAACACCTGCTTTCCTAAACTTTTTGAATGATGAGATTTCATCTTTGGACCACAAACAGGACATGCAAATTTTGCCTTTGTTTGAAGACCTACAAGATAATGTATAATTGGATTAAATATGATAATTTTTTGAATGATAATGTTCATGCACAACTTAAACACTATAACATACCACAAAAATGTGTTAGCCCCAGGGCATCATGTATTGTCCATAGAAGCATCGCATGGAATTGAAATTGTCTTTGTCCTATTGGTCTAGAGATGTCATACATAGTGACACCATTCCATAACTTGAGCAACTCGTCGATAAGAGGCTCGATATATACATTCATATCTTTAACTTGGTACTTACCTAATCGAATGAACAAAAACATTACATAATTATTAAGACCATTTTACTGCAATATTTATAATTAAATTTAGACGATTATATTTAAACTTAAACTACCTGGAACAATCATTGCCAACATTATGTGCTCCCTCTTTATTGACATCCATGGAGGAATGTTATTGTTGATACGAAAAACAGGCCACACTGAGTAAACATATCTCATCTCTCCAAATGGATTGACACCGTCTCCTGCCAATGAAAGCCTGAGATTACGAGGTTCTTCTTTAAAGTGTGGCCACTTTTCCTCTACGTCCATAAATGTTGAACCATCCGCAGGCATTTGAATAATGTCATCTCAACTTCTATTGCATGCATGGTAATCCATAAATTGTGCCAAGCTAGTTCACTTGAATAATCATTGCATACGTGGAATAATGGGAATATAGTGAAGAACCTTGCGAGGAACCCTTTTTGTTATTTGATCTATTAAATACCTACTGATATAACATTTAGGGCATTCAGTTTGAAATTCATGTTGTTTGTGATATATAATATGATCATTGGGACAAGCATCTATTTCTTGATACTCCATTCCAATATCTTTCATAATGATAGATAATTCTTGGTATGAGCGATTTAGAATATTTTATGGTGGTAACAAGAACTCACCTATCAATCTACAGCAAAAAAATATAATATGTTATAATAAAGAATATTAATGGTATAGCATGATTCATAGTTTATTATGACATATATGACATACCTTAACATATGTGAGATTGTTATGTTGGATAAACCATTCATAACCTTCAAGTTCACCAACAACAATACAACGGAGAGAAGAGTTGCCTGTGAGCCTTCGTAAAGGGCCTCAGATGCCTTCTCAAGTAGAAGGACATCATGAACAACATCAAGGTCATCTTCATCATCATGATCAACTGTATGAGTACTAAATGAGTCATGGATCAATGTATTTGTACCATCATCTTCAATTATGTTTTTTGGCTCATGATTGTCATCTTCCATGGGATCATTATCTTCAGCTTCTATATTCACACCTCGATGTTCGTCCACTTCGAAAACCATATTCTCAAGGTTGTGTTGATCCATACCATGTGCTCCAGGGTGCTCGACCTATATAAAATTGATAAAAATAAATAAACCATGATCATGATCTCATCATCACATGATTTATTATGTATATAAATTGTCGCCACGATATAATGAAAAAATTATCAATGGATGATAATCATGTCCACCTTCAATGTGACCATGCAGCCTACAATGTTTCTTCGTTGTTTTGATTAGAAGTCTTCTAGTCTTTAACCCCTTACAAATTTTGCATGGATAATAACATTTTCCATCACCTTTTCTTTTCAAGTTAGACCATAATCTAGCAATTGTCTCCTTATTTTGTTGTTCATTGATATTGTCTTACATGGTCTTTCTTCATATGCAAGAAAATAGAAATTATCATCATTGAATATAGAATCTTATTGAATTTAGATTTCTAGTTTTCTTATGGTACATCACACAACATGGAAAACAAGAGATACTCAATAAATAACAGGATTCATTGATCTAGTATTATCACAATCTGCACTTGGCCTTCAATATTTTCTCCTCTTAGCACTGTTTATCCATTACCTATCAAGTACAGAACTCTAAAACCCGTGGCTATTAAAATACATAAGACAATATTGTAGCATCTTATAATCATTTGTTATAAAACCAAAGCACTTGGAAGTGATTCTTTTGTTTGTCACAGTCCAGGAAAACAGTGTGTACTGGAGCCTTGAATAACTGACTAGAAAGATTTTTAATTCCTTTTCTTTTTCCTTCTGATTTTTTCACTATCACTTCCATCCTCTGAGTCAGATGTCCTCGACCTTTTCTTTCTTCTTTTTTTTTCATATTCATTGTCATACTTTGAATTATTTTTCTTTCTTGGTGACTCCTTACTGCTCTCACTGTCAATTTCACTCTCAGAATCTGAGTTTGATGTATCAGAATCTGACGAACCTGATGAACTAGAAGAATCGTCATTAGAGGTAGATTCATCTGACATAGGAATAGACTTTTTTTGTTGCATTAGAAGCCTTGGCATATTCTTCAAATACTCATGTAAACTCTCAGTGATACCACCAAGACCAATAGAAGTAAATAAATTGATAGAAAACCGTGAATTTTTGGGATTGTCCTTTGGAGAAATTGAATCAAAAGACTCGTGCAATGTTGGATCGTTCAACCTTTCATTAAGCAATAATATACCAAGCTGCTCTACTAGCTCCTGCAAGAGAAGCTTGGTATAAAAATACGGGAAGAGGAAGTAGTATCTTCCTCTGTCAGATGTATATAAGCAAGACAATACCATGGAAGAGCATCTGTGCCAAGTAAGTGGGCCAAAAAATTTGCAACATTACATAGTTTATTTGTTTATAGTCTGTGTATCATAGAATACTGTTGTACAAAACACTTATCAAAAAATTCCTCATAAATTTTATTGATCATACAGAATCTTTTCCCAAGAAGACCATAATAACAAAGGTATGTTCTCTCTTGACCAGGTTCAAGATTGATCTTTAGTAGCTTATGACCAACTTCCTCAAAATCAACACTTGACATGATTGTTAAATAAATTAAACGTCTTAAATTGACCAAGTTTGTCTCTATCTCACCCTGTATTCTCAATGCTTCCTCACCTTCCTCTTCACCATCATATCGTCATCATCATCATCTGAATCATCACCTAAATCATTTTCCCCTTCTGCTTCATATGAAGAATCATTTCCAAGGATATCTTCCTTTAGTTTTTCATAGGTTGCCTCATGCTCTAAGAAATTAGGATCTGGCTTGAAAACATCCAAACCAGCTTCTTGACCAAGTTCATCTTCTAGGAAAACTTCATGTGTTAACTGATCTGGACACACAACTAGATGACCCTCGAACTTAGCTTTGCGAATTGCAAAAAGGCCTTCAATTAAAAACTGTATTTGTTTGTCAATTTCCCCCTCATGGAGAATACCTCTAAATCTTTCAAAAATCCCATTGAGACCTTTGGGTGAAAGGTCTTGCAACAAAGAACCACATTCTTTCACGAACCTGACAACAACCTCTACACTATCATCTATGGGGTTCTCTTGTAAAAGGGTGAGAAGTTCCAAGGCAATGATCTCATGTGCAACTTGTTGATTCACTAAATGAGCTATGAATTTGGGTGTTGCTATCAACATGTCCTTGTCATTGCATTTGTATGCCCTCTTAAGCTGCAAAATAATTCTTCGCAAAAGTAGATTGCCAACTTTAGGACATTTTATATTTACCACAACAACCAACGCAACAAAAACATCTATAAATCCAGGGGATGCCATTTGGGATTTCATACAAGACCTACAAAACAGACCCCTCCCACAGATGAGATTCTCTGCAAACAACTCTGGAATGATGTTCTTGATGTTAGATGCATTTACCTTGTTTACTAACCCATTGATACTCTTCCAAAGGGCATCCCATGTCATGCATTGGTATTCCACACTGCTCTTGTCTTCCACATCTTTCATCATTTGAGCCAGCTTAAATGGGGGAATGTAAACACCCCCACTTCTTCCAACACCCTTCTCAGCTCCTCTTACAACACCTTCGCCATTCCCATTCTGAGATGGAGCAGACACAACACCAAAAGTTTTCACTTCCATTGCCTCTTTGTCCCTCTTGTTTTCAGAAGCCCCTTTATCACTTAATTCGTGCTTATTTATGTACATAAACCCATCAGGAAGCATGAGTTTTTTCATATAAGCTCACCCAAATATTTTACAGTTATTTTTCATCAAGATTCCCTCAGGAGCTAGCAGATCCTAATTCCATACTTTAATTTTGTTTTCTTAAAGGACAATCCTAAAATTCCATGCATTATAAACAACTTTTTACACCTTTGTTGGTTGTGGTGGCATCATAGAGAGTTTACATCAATAAATGAAGAACATGCCAATGCTTTTAATGTAGTAGTAGAAGTCTATCTCTTACTCAATATCTCTAGTGAAACCCCCATGATCTTTTGTTGGAGTAGAATTTGTTATATTCTAGAAAGGGTCTTGTCCTTTGTTGATGGGATATTCATCTACCTCAAGAAATAATTGTTCTTTTCTCCAACAAGAAGTGGAACTAAATAAAGATCTAGCACCATGAAATGAATCCTCAAAAGGATTACTATAGTTAGTTTTTATAGATAATGATCTGGGTAAAATACTAATGTGGCTTTAGGAAACATTATGTACTAGCTTAGCATACTCTAACAACTTTGGTGCGACATGCTACATCCAATTAAGTCTCCATCAGTATCTCTATTGTGTTTATGGATTGGGATTCAATGTACTCTTTTTATACACAGATTTTACTTTCAACTGAGGAGGTTTGTATGTACTTACTTGTCTTTTGATTGTATTCCTATTTCAAGAATTTCTTCTATCAACAAATCATTTGTTGTAAGTTGTACAAGTGGAAGCTTGAACATGTCTTCCATGCTAGCCTTGTTGATACGTTCAACACCATCTTGTGCAACAAATCTTTAGAACTCCACTATTTCATTGAAGAGTGATTAGTAGGGACAATCTAGGACACTTACAGAGGTTTTGCAAGAGAGATAAATAGACCTAAATATTATGGCTTAATAATGATCAATAGGTAAACAGATAAGAAAATCTCAATATCAAAATGACTTTCTCAATTATCTTTACTAAAAATGGATAGATATGCTAATAATGGCTTTATGACTGTATGTCAACTTTAGACTCAATCCAAGAAGAGCTAGAACTAATATGCAGTATCTAGATTTATGATCTCTATAATATAACAATCCCATAATTATGTTTCCACGCATCTATACCACAACACAAACATCATGCTAGTGTTCAGCCATAGCGATTGTATCCTAATTATACAATGTGAAATATGCACATAACTATGAATAAAGATTAAGAAAAACAAAGAAAGATGCTTATTGCAAACATAAATGACTAATGGACAAGAATTGAATTCATTGTAGATAGTTTTGAATATCAAATTCACTTATTTGTGTGCATTTACTAGCTCGTGTACTTGTGGCCAACCATTTATCTCTTTCATAAATTAAACACTTATTAATAACATTAAATGGCTAAGTAATTATGTTTTAGTTAAAATTGAAAATAAAATATTTTATTTCAGGACAGCTCACACTATTCCCTATCATATTTTAGACTCTCGATTTTCTTAGTAGTGGTTTGAGTCTTTGGAGCTGATCATTGCATTTCTTTAGTTACGTTTGCCAGCGTACTCCCAGCTTGTGCCAAAATGGGAGCTTTGGAATAGGGTATGGACATCCATCAAAGCATAAAAGATAGAGGAATTTTGTCAAATGTAGTTGCAACTGCACAAAATGGATTTGTTGAGAAGGCTTTAGAAACTTTCAAGCAAATGCAATCAGTAGGTGTAAAGCCAAATTCCATGACCATTGCTACTATACTCCTGGCCTATGCCAAAATGGGAGATTTGGAACAGGGTATGGACATTCATCGAAGCATAAAGGATAGAGGAATTTTGTCAGATGTTATAGTTGCAACTGCCCTGGTAGACATGTATGCAAAATGTGGAAGCATAGACAAGGAACATGAACTGTTTGATAGAATGCCTAAAAGAAATGTTGTCTCGTGGACTGCAATGATTGCTCGATTATATGCACAAAATGGATTTGTTAAAAAGGCTTTAGACACTTTCAAGGAAATGAAATTGGAAGGCATAAAGCCAAATTCCACAACCTTTGCTAGCATCCTCCTTGCCTGTGCAAAAATGGGAGCTTTGGAATAGGGTATGGACATCCATCAAAGCATAACGGATAGAGGAATTTTGTTAGGTGTTGTACTTGCAAATGCCCTGCTTGACATGAATGAAAAGTGTGGAAACATGGACATGGCTCATGAATTATTTGATATGATGCCGCAAAGAGATGTGATCTCATGTGAACAATCAACACGTGCATATACAGGAGGAAGGGATTGCTGCTACAAAATTGAATGCTCACTCCTCAATCACAGTTCTATGGTTTTACGATATTAAACTACAACAATTAACCACCACATGTATATTTTTTGCAACATGAGATTAAAAACTAGGGAAATTTGAATCTAACTCCTACATGGGATCGCCTTTGACGTGGGTTTGATGTTCTTGGGGGTTGAAGTCACCACGGATGCCTAGGCGGGATTGCAATTACAAATGAATTCCCCGCCTCTTTTTTTTAAGTAATGGCCGTTGTCGTCAGAATTATGACAAACTCGAGCACTTTTTTGAAAAAAAGAAAATTCTCATTGCTAATGCCTTCTTCATCAAATGAAATGGGCAATTTCTGTCAGAACTACGACGAATGCGGGCATTTTTTCAAAAAAAATCAAATTTGGCCACAATGTACCTTCTCCGTCGGAAACTTCAGTCAAAAATCTAGTCCAAAAGTATTAGTGGCATGTAGATTCTCACATGTACCTTACCTTCCTTTGGAAAGATGACTCCATCCTCCCCAAGATCAAGGCCAAGTCTATTTATACCTTGCTTAACAATGACACCTTAGTGATCGATCATATTAATGCTTTGTGATATGTTGATCATAATCTCCATGCATGGTAGAAAACCTTTGAGAAATTATGGAGATCCCCCATCCCCCCTAAGATCAAATGCTTTAGATGGCAACTTATATTAAACAAATTATCTATTAGGATTAATACTGCTGCATACAACTTGTGCTCTATTTGCAAGAAGCCTGAGACTGCGTGCCACATTTTCCTTGACTGCTCTTTTGCTAGAGAAATATGGTTGTTGTTTGGAATCTTTATCACAGAACATGTCTGTACTCTTGATATAATCACTGGTTTTATTCATGGGCTCAAGAAGGATACTAACCTAGTCTGGAAAATTCTATCTACCTTCATACTTTGGTTTATTTGGAAACTAAGGAATGAGGAGAAGTTTCAAGGTAATGAAAGGGTACTTATTGGTTTTTTTTTTTTAAAAACTCACACATTACAAAATTGCTATGCAGGTTTGCTTTCTGATGAACTTAGAGAGGAACAAGCTTCTGTGATTCCTCAAAGATGACAGAGCAACTATGTTTGTTTACGAGATGCAAGATGACTGGGAATGGGCCAGACTCGCTAAGAACCAAGTCTCCTTTGATAAGGCTGTGAAGAAACTCATTAAGGAGCTAGAGGACAACAAGCCTCCACCCTTCAAAAAAGTAGAAATGTGTTCCCAGATCTTGGAAGGAAAAAAAGGTGGTATTGATGGAAGGACCACTAGGCTGGACCACCTAACTGGAAGATCAAGACAAGATCCTATAGTAGTACCCTTTGATAAAATTAGAATTACCTATACTATATAGCTGATAACTGTATATGATGTTTGTTTAGTCTGATTTCACAGTTTGGTGGTTGAGGTTCTGCCTCCTGCCTCCTTTTTTTGTATAAACTCTCCATTTTTGGACTTCCGATTTCTAATACAAAAAAAAAAGTTGTGGATGAATGTAAGATTCAAATATAGCCTTTTATTCTAAGATACTTAGTAATGATATTTTAAATATATTTATTTAATTTTACTTTGAATATTATTATTAATTATTAAAAGAATTTATATATTTATTTATTAAAAAAATGATATATTTATAAAATATATTTTTATTTTATAAATATTATATGTGAGATTTAAATGATTTTTTGTGAATACACTCATACCATTATAATCTATTTTTTAAAATGTAAAAGAAATATTAATTTTTAAGAGATGTATTTATTTAATTTTCTCATTTTAAATGGAATGTAAAAAGTTATGGCATTTTTACAATGTTGCCACAATTATAAACTAATAAACAATCTTGAAAAGTGATATTCAACTATTGATGTGTACGAATATGTATACTCTCTCTCTCTCTCTCTCTCTCTCTCTCTCTCTCTCTCTCTTCTTTTTTTTAACCAAAGTGACCAAAGTCATTGAAATATTTATAATAATATGAAAGTAAAGATTTACATAGTTTGTAAAAGCCCAAATTTTGAAATAGACTGAAATTTATATCAACAATTTTTTTTTTCAGGTATCGACATTGGGTGATAAGAGACTTCTATCAATAATCATAATTATTTATATAGAAAATTGAAACAAAGTACTACTTGGATAATTCCTTCACACCCATCCTTAAGGGCTTCTTGGGAGGTAGGTCCTCTAAAAGACAATAACAATTTCTCTTACACCCAAGGTCCAATGGAAGGCGAGGGGAGATGATACTTTTGTTATCACCTTAGGGTTCTAAACAATTGGCATGCCAAAAGAACAAGACACTTCAAACAAAGTTCATTTACCCCTAAGGAAAACCGTTTGAGCCTAATTAAACTAGAAAAAGATAAACACACATCTAAATTACCCCTACAAAAAATTGATTAGTAGATTCAATGATTACATGAACCTACAAGAAAACTTGTTAGGTTAATTTTAGAAATCCAAAATGAAAAATGTGAAAAAGGGGACTTCGAAAAACGGATAGAGATAGTTGCACCAATTTTTGTTAGGCTACAAGGGTTGGACAAAAATAAAATGTTGAAAAAACAAACACTTTAATACCTGACATAGACATAGAAAGACAAAAACTACAACTTGTCAAAAACCAACAATTTAGAAAATCACACAAAATATATATGCGAAAAAAGATCACATATGTGACAATAAATATCACACATGCAGAAATAAATAGTAGATATGTGACATAAATAATAGATACATGATTTTATAGAACACATGCAAAAATACAAAATGAAGGCACTGCAAGACTAATCAAAATTTGTCAGATATGAGAACACAAACACACCAAAAGGATACCAATATGTGCTAAAAGCATATGTATATGAACTAAAAAAATGTGTAGACAGTAAGATGATGCAAAGATGTGCTATCAGTATACATTTCATGCAATGCTAAAAAAACTTGCAAAATAGAAAATTGACAAAAACATATATGCGGTAGAATGATGTAGAAACATGATTTCGGCCTGGAATCACCATTGATTTGATTTGTAGTTTAACAAAAAGACTAAAAAAGGAAAATAATGTTAAAAATAAAGGACTAAGCTCCCACCAGGCATGCCAAAATTTATATGATGGAATTTGGATGTTTAAATATTATAGAACCAAACAAATATCAAACCATATAAAATCCTAGTTCTATAATTAAAATCCACTATACACCAATGAATAACCTAAAGCATTCAAAACAATAAAACATGAAAGATTATACCATTCACATCATTAGTAGGGTTTGATCTCCATCATTTCCTATCTTCATTGATCTTGCTTGATATGGTTTCTCTTAGATTTTGTATTATGCACAAAGATTGACAAAGAATGGATTGTGGTTGTGTAGCTAATTTAGTGATTGATTGCTATGAAAGGCTGCATGAAGATTGATTCGCTTGTTAGGATTTTTACAAGGATGAAAGGATCCTCTTATATAAAGAACATCTTAGAAATGGAGGGATAAGATTAAGAGGTAGAGGGATAAATGGTCAACTCGGATTGAAGGGTATGTATAGAAAATGGGAAAATATTAGAGAGGGTGGATAGAGTTAAATTAAGAGATGGATGACAAGTGTTATGGAGGGAAAAGATGATGAATTAATTAAATAAATAAATATCTATTTAATTAATAGAAGAAGTGGGACCAATTAAATAAATAAATAAATAATTATTTAATTTTTGATAAAAGATAATTTAAATAAATAAATAAATAATTAAATAGGGAAATGCTAGAATCTAGGATATGTGAATTAATTTAATAAATAAAAATCTATTTAATTAATAGAAGGTTTAGGATACGATAATTAATCAAATAAAATATTTTTTTAATTAGGTTAGGACAATTTTAGTTGTTTACAATACTAGATTTACCCTTGAATGCCACTATTAATGTTTCATACTATTCTTTTTCCTATGCTCAATCAATTCAGGCATAATTTTAAGCTTATTTTATCTTTGGGATTTTATCCTCTCTCAAAAAATTTGTTCAAAATTTTTCTAATTCTAGTAAAACCCCATTATTTTCTAGCCCTCAATAATCTGGTTCTCACGCTAGCCCTGAATATTTAACCCATAATTTTCAACCTCATTATCTTTATATAGAAGAAAATCCCCAATTTTATTATGCACTCCTATGGAGCCTCCTCTTTGGTGGTCCCCATGACCCTTAATCTAAAATTATTAATGTAGATTCACTTTTTGGCCTCCAACTTCACTCATTTAGTAGTAAAAATTCCTCCTAAGGAAAATTGCATCTCGGTGGACCTGAGATGTCCTAATTTTTAATGTAATAAAGTTTGATTTTTTGGACCCACTTTAGGATTTCCATGTCCTTTCACTGATGCATATTTTGACTCACTCAACCTGTTTAGCTCTGAATCCCTCTCTCCTAATTGATTTGATTCTCTTTTCCCCAGCCCTTAGTTGGATATCCCTCCTAATTTCCCCCCAAAGACCAATTCCAAGACTTGTATGTGGTCCTAGTATTTTAGCCTAATCAAACCTAGTACCTAAGATCTACATTAGGATCCAAGGAAAAATGGAGGAGATTTGTAAGGTGTTAAATACCCACATGGAAATATCTAAATGACAACTAGCCCATACTCACATCAAACATACATAGATTGGAAAATATTGATCAATTTAACCTTTTATTAATACATAATTTAGATTCACAATAAGATCTAGATACATAAAATGAGGATAAATAATTCTTGAAGAATTGAGCAATCTTTCCTTGAATTAATCAAAGACACAAATATTTTTTTATGAATACAACCAACCTCAAATAATGATCACCATCTCCAATAGATACCACACATTAAAACATACCTAAACAAAATGAAATCACATGTTTGGAGAGTAATGGTTACAATTTCTTTAATATAACAAAGAATAACAAAGATTCTGGTGCTCAGGCTTAAGATTTTCATCCCCTTTTTAATTTCAAAGCATCAAAATGGGTTTGTCCCTAGGAGGAAGATCCTAGATTCTGCTATTGTGGTTCATGAGAATATCCACTCCTTTTCTATTAATAAAAAACTTGGTTTTTTTTTTTAAATTGAAACTTTTGAAAGCTTTTGATAGAGTTAATTGGAGATTTCTCCTCTGAATCCTCGGGGCTTTTGGATTTAGAGATAACTTCATTCAGATCATTGAGAAATGTGTTTCCACCCCAAAATATTTTATGTTGATTAATGGATATGCCTTTGGTTTTTCTCAGCGTCTAGGGGCATAAGACAACAAGAAGTCAAAAATGGCAATATTACGAGCTTACGACCCTCCTCTTAGGCCTCCACTTGCTCTCACCAACAATTTTTAGATGACACTCTCTTGATCAGGGAAGGTTCGGTTAAAGAAGCTAAGAATTTAAAAAGGACTCTGGATACCTATGAACATGGTTCGGGGCAAAAAGTTAGCCTAGCTATACGCTCCATGTTCTTCTTTAACACCCCTGAACACAGGAAAGTTAAGATTGCCTCGATTATTGGCTATAAAGTTAGAATTTTACCTGAATCCTATTTAGGTCTTCCTCTCTGCCATGGTCTGACTCCTGACTCTTTTTGGGAAAATCTTATAGATAAATAACATAACAAGTTGGTTGGGTGTAAAGGCGCTTTGCTAAGCCAAGTTGGCAAACTCTAGCTACTCAAAGCCTTGCTTCAAAGTCTCCCTCTTTATGCTATGAGTCTATTCAAAATCCCAGCCAAAATCGCTGATAAATTTGAAAGAATTCAACAACAAAAAATTTGTGGACTCGAACTAAATCAAAGAATAGATTACACCTTGTGGCTTGGAATCAAGTTTGCCTTCCCAAATCCATGGGATGTCTAGATATCTAGAATCTGAGAGATTTCAATAAAGCCCCGATGGCCAAATAGCTATGGAGATGCCTTAAAGAGAATCATGAATGGATTGACATATTCAAACATAAATACCACATTCTAGATATCCAAAACTCTCTAGAAACTTATGATCTTCCCGACACAGTTTGTGATTTATGGATCAATTTCATTGGCTCCTCTTAAGGTATCTTGCATGGTTGAAGATGGATGTTGGGGAATGGTATCAGAATTAGATTTTGGGATGACTGATGAACTGGTGATGGCCCCCTATCGAACACTATTTGGGCTCCTCCCTTCAAAGAATTATTTCTCAGAAAAATTGGTGTTTAGGTGGCTGATTATATTAGAAATGGAGGTTGGCTGGACCTCATTTCTATTGACAATGCTATGTTTCCTATGCAACCCTGGTTTAATTGTATTCACATCCCCCACTCTCAAGGGGAGGATGAAGTGTACTAGAAGTTCTCCTCTTCTTGGAAGTTAAAGGTTGTTGATGCCTATAAGTTCATCTCTAGAAGCTTCTCCCCCCTTTTTGGGCTGGTATCTAGAACAAGCACTTAATTCCTAAAATTAACATTCTTTTCTGGTTATTTGTGTAGGGTAAGATCTCTACTATTTATAATATTTACAGAAGAAGTATTCCTCTTAACAATAGATACTTTCTTTGTAAAGAGGTGGAGGAAAATGTTGGCCATCTGTTGCTTCATTGCGACTATGCCAAGGATATCAGGAATCACTTCCTTAACATCTAGAACATTAACTAGATCTCCCCTGATACTATCTAGTGAATGTGGTTTGAATGGAAATTCCCCTATGATAATCAGGCCTTAGGAATTCTCTGGAACTTATCTCTTCTGCATATTGCCTGGGGCATCTGGAAAGAAAGAAATAATAGAGTCTTTAGGGATTTGGAATCTCCTACTTTTGTTGTGGCTACTAGAATTCACATTGCTACCAAAGAGAATTTTCTCCACTCCTGCCCCAGCAGAAAGAATGACCATCCCATCCCTACTCTCTAGGAGGATTCGGATACTATGAATCAGTGGCAAATTGATTGGAATATTGCCAATCCTGTACACAAAACCAAAATGTTCTTTGGAATCCTCCCCCTATGGGTTGGATCAAAATTAAAGTGGATGGGGTGGCTAAAGGAAATCCTGGGTCGACTGGGTGTGGGGGAGTGGCTAGGAATTATTTTGGTTTGCTGGTTTCTGTGGTGGTTCTCCCTCTGGGCACCCAGTCCAACCACTATGCGAAAGCCAGCACTGCCCACATTGGGTTACACATGGATAAAAGAGAAGGTTTTACTAAAGTCTGGTTGGAGTTTGACTCGCTAAACACTGTCAATTATCTGAGTGGATGCACGGATCCTAGTTGGACAACAGCTAACCTGATCAAGGATTGTCGAGATATAATTAATGAACTAGCAAATTTCAAAATCTTGCATGTATACCTAGAAGGCAACAAGGTGGTAGATCTACTGGCCAATCTGGCAGTGGCATACGTGGTAATCAAATGGTGGAGCAGCAAGGATGCTTTCCCAAAAAATCTATGCATGTTGGCCTGTGATGATTACTATTTTAATCAATGATCTTTCATCATGACTTGACTGATTTGATGTGGAAATGACTCTTTTTGGTTTTCCCTAACCAAAGATCTAGAAACTTTCCCAGTGATTGGATTTTCTGTCTTATTGTGTGGCCCTTTTTTTGCTACTATTTGGATACTTTTTTGGTGTGGCCCATTTCCTGTGACTGGTTGGTGCCTTCTTTGGTGTGGCCCATTTTTTTCTATTCGGCAACCAGGAGCATAATGGGTGGGGACAAGAATAGGCAAGAGCCCTCTACTTGCGAGAAATGGAAGAAAAACAAAGATGTGTGGTAGGAAGTCATTGATGGGGTAATCATCCCCTACTTGGATTGACTTCATGGCCCTTCTCCTCTACTCACAAAGGCTTTTGTCAGTGTGCGGAAAAAAGGGAGTCTCGGGGCTTATGGCCCCGATTA
The DNA here is from genome assembly GCF_030272615.1 of Cryptomeria japonica. Classification (NCBI taxonomy): domain Eukaryota; kingdom Viridiplantae; phylum Streptophyta; class Pinopsida; order Cupressales; family Cupressaceae; genus Cryptomeria; species Cryptomeria japonica. Next base: position 564,624,392 of record NC_081412.1, read on the forward strand.
TTAGATTGATGAAACTCTGGTGGCAATGGTCACTGGTCTAGTGATGACTGGTAGAAGATTCTATTGGGATAGGAAAACTGGGGAGGAGGATTTGACGAGTTTCTTTGACAAAGACAAGGAGTGCTCTAGAGTTACCAAGATGGTTGAGCGGATACAACAGAAAAGATCTTATGGCTCCCTGGGCTGACATGGCCGAGTTCACAATGAGGTATATTATGCTCGATGGCAAATATGCCAACATCTTTTCCTATCATTTCATAATTTTAAATCACTTTAGGCATGGTAAAATTATTTATGTTACTTTCTATCTAGCCTCCTCTCTTGAAAATAGCCTAGAAAAACATCTGGAGAATCCTAACAACCCTGTTCTCCATGAGGGACTCATCGTGCTCATCATGGAGTACGCTAAATCCCTTGAAATTATGCCCCCTCCTTCTGATATTGGCCATCCAACCAATATCCATGACGTCTCTGACTCGAAAATGGACTTGGAAGAAAGTGGTGTTCCTCTTGATGACCCTGACTATAAACCTGCGGAGGAAGGGGAGATGATGGTCACCCCTGGGATGTTTAGCAACAAGAATCATCCCAGATGGGTGGCTAGAAAATACAAAACCACCAGCAAACTGATCTCTAAGGCCGAGCCCCTCTCTAAAAAGAAAAGGTTGGCGGTTAAGGACCATAGTCCGAAGATTATAGAGCAGGAAATTAAATTGGACATCCCTATCAATGTCCAGAAAGAAAAATAGGGGAGCATGACCAACAAAGAGAACAATGGGATTCAGAGGAATAGTAACCTAATGAATCTACTTATGGAAGTTACCAGAAGCTAGGAAAGCTACTGGAAGTGGGTTGAGTGCAAAATTGATACCCTCAAAGTGGGGGTTAAAGAGATTATTGATATCTTCACTACTTCTCCTAAGCCCAGTAAACCTGAGAAACTCATGATTATGACCAAAAAGCTCTCCCATGACGTTGAGGTGATGACATGCAATCACGAACAAAGGATTGAAAAATTCTAGTAGTCTATGTCAGAGATTAAGAAAAATCTCAAGAACCTAGTTGACATAAGCAAATAAGCCATGAACAGCAGTATTGAGGGGCCTGAAAAGATTAATGCCATTGTTTCTGATTACAGATCCTACCACAACAAACTATTGAAAGGTCTTGGAGGGGAATATATGGTTGTTGGTGACAGCAAAACCACTGGTCCCAGTTCCAGAACCAGAAGTAGAAGAAACAACAAGGCTACCTCTAGATTCATTATGGAGGAGCTGGACCAAATCAATAGGATTTCCATCCAGAAGAACAAAGATCTGGTGCTCTCTCTTAATTGAGAGTTTTTTCTTTTGTTTTGTCTTATTTGTCTGTGTTTCCTTTGTTTTCGTGACTACTTGGGGTTGCTCCCTTCTTTTGATGTTGGTTCATGTATGTTTGGCAGATGGCCGATTGTTGTAAAACTTTTGGTTTCGAGTCCATGTAAAACCTATTTATCTTTATCAAAAAATTGAGTATTGTGATTCTTACAAAGAATGAGAAGAGTTTCAACTAGTAAAAATACACCTAAAACTAGGGTATTATCTTCCTTTCCTACCTAAGATACATAGATAGATAGATAACAAAACCCCAAGTATCAATCATAATTTATGATTTTACTTTAATTTTTTTATAAAAAACATAATACCCGTGTGACATCCATCAAAGGATTCCCAAAGTTCTTCCATCTCAATATACACATTTTTATTCAAACAAAATCCTTTTCTATACACACATTCATTTCAATGAGAAAAATATAAACACTTAGTACATATATTTGATTACATACACTATTCTTAAAAACCATAAGAACACTTTAGTACCCCCCATTCAATCTCTTTTATCAACCTAATCAAACATGTGCAAGGAAATCGTCTTCTTATAGATGCAAAATTCCTACACACAACTATTTCATTATACACTCACAAAGTGCATGAACATAGTTGTTCCCTTTTGCACCCATAATATTCACATACTATAATCTATTTTGCACCACCAAAATGCACATAAATAATATTTTTGTTGTGCAACCATAAAATACATATAAACAAATGTTTCTTTATACCCACAAAATGCATAAACATTTGTGCTCTCTTTTTCACTCCAAAATACATTAAAATAATAGTCCCTTCATATAGATGTGTTATACTAGTAATCCACCTTTTTGAATAATTTATAATTGACAAATTCATATGTAAACATATAGTATAAGGTACAAATTGATTCAAAAAATGTTGGAGTGCATGTACACCATATTTTACGATAATTATATGTCCCTCTATAGTAGATTATCTTGTATAATTTTAATTGATTATTCCATCTTCTTTACAAGTGAAAGGTTGAGAAATAAATGAATAATTTTTAATAAAACTATATGATATCTTGTCTAAGGAATTTCTAGGAAGAAGCTTACCCAATAGAAAACACAATTATCACTATTGAATTTTATATGATGAAAAAATATAAGATGCCATACAATTAGGAAAGTGTGTTCTTCTTAAGGAAATGACTTTACTTTCTTTCAACAAGATAATTCCATCAATAATTTTGTTAATTTATATATTTAAAAAAATTATGAAAAGTTATTTTTTGATCATAATTCCATCAATTATTTTTCAACAAGATAATTCCATCAATTATTTTTTGATCATAATCAATATATATTTGTTATGTTATTTTAAAAAATTCAATAATAATAAACATGAAGTAAATTCATCCATTGAGTGTCATGATCATAATTTTGTAGAGAAACATAAAAATATACATTAATTTCTCAACCACAAATGTCCAAAACTAACCATAGTTAAGTTATTACAACAAATCAAACTTAATCCCTTCAAGAGTAGTAACACCATTGGAATCGATTCCCATTGCAACAATGATAACTGAAATGAAATATGTCTAAAAAGGAAATTACAAATTTAAAAATACATTTAAATTTTTTTAATTCTATAATTATAAGAATGAACTAATTTTAAAAATACAACACATGATTATATTTTGAAGAAGCTATTGTGAAACAAATAAAGAAAGATGTGATGAAATTGGGTTATGATACATTGATAAAAGAAAATACACTAAAATTTGTTGAAAAGTTAGTAAGTAAATTTGAAAATCAATATGTAGTGTTTGTACAGTATGAAATTCAAGGCAAATTCATCAATCAGTAAGTAAAAAGTTTTAAAAATATTAAGCACAATAGGAAAGTACAAAATGTGATCAAACATTTACTCTTTGGTGTTTACAACAATGATAATGTTGTTGCCCATTATACCACACACCTACTCTTGAATGGATGAAAAAAATGACTTTCTTAGAAGTCATTTGAAATAAGATTTCTATACAAATCAATCATGATCTCTCTTTAAAAACAAAAAAAATTAATTGTTTGCATCTCGATAAAGGCATATAAAGAAGTGAAAAAAAGAATTTTCCATTGTTTACAATCATTAATAAAAGACATGATTGTAAAAAGGAACACCATGGCTCATGTTTTAGAGAGGTGTATATTTTTTAGAATGAGCATATTTAAAATATTTAATGTTGTCATATTTCGACAATCCATGCTATAATTCTTATAATACTTCTGGATTCAGTTGTGTGCAATATTTTTATCATCAATGCTTCGAATCACACTCCACATTTCATCTGCTTAGAATTCTTAACTCTCATCCTGATGATGAATCACAGAGTGTGATTCAAAACATTGATGGTAAAAATCTTGCACATAATCAAATGCAGAAGCATTATATGAATATTTCAAATATATTTATGAATAATTTTGGGTCGTGTTTGAGTCATCAATAATTATAGAGTGGTGGCAAAGGTGGACATTTTTTTAGCATTTATGATTGTATTCTAATTGACTGGTAGTGAATTAGATTTATTTGATCTTGAATTTATTGAAAGATATTATATAGTTTACCAACAATTAAAAGATACAGTGTTTCTTTAACTGCATATAGTCCCAAACAAATGATCAATGAAAACTATATATTGGTGTTAAAAATATAGTATATCAGTGCTAAAATGATGGTATATCAATGTGAGACATGTTTACAATTCAAACTCCATCCATAATATAGCCTATTAGCTAATTATATTGACAAATATTTTATAATGGAAGTTATGGAGGAGTGAGGAGTCAAAAGCATTATTTTATTCTATATATAATTAGTAATGATAATTTAAATGATTAATAATACTAATTATAAACATTATATTTAATTTTAATTATTAATTAACTATATAATATATACAAATATTTAATATAGATTAATTATTAATTAGATATATAAATAGGTATAAAAAATGGATCCATATCCTCCCTTAGTAAAGCTTCAAATCACAATCAAGGGTAAACCAAGTACCATGATAAAATGATCCTTGGTTTGAGAGCTTTATTATTCAATATAAAAATACTAGTCAATATTACATTAGTGAAGCCATTGTGAAACCAAAATCATCATTAAAGAAAGATCTAATCTTATGTATTCACTAGAGAAATTTTGCTATCCAAATCAAATCAAAAATTAATTTATTAATGACGGTGATGATAGTATTGTAGATCAAGTTGAATATAATAATTAAAATATATTTTATTATGAGATTATTATAGATAAAATTTCCATGAGCTTTCGTTACTCAGCTATGACTCTATTGACAAGGGAAACCCCATCTTAACTTGACATCCTTTTGTCTAGTCAATTCTTTCAAGACCAAGCTCATGACAGAACTCCATATATTCCACACGTTATGTATATCCTTCATCTTCCTCCTTACAATATAACATCCAATCCATCTATCCAAAATATTAATACACAATACAAACACACCAAAATCAAAATAATTATTTTCATATTTCTATTGAGGACTATTAAAATGAAGAATAAGAATATACATCGCACAAATTCATTGATGTTACTTTTCTCAAGAATATCCACGACTCACATGGTGCCATTCCTATCCAACAAATAGCACCATACAGTAAAAATTCTAGGAACATGCCCATCCAAGGTCAAGTACCATCATGTAAGGATCCTATCAATCTAAGTATATTAAGCAGGAACTAGAGTTTCCTAAAATCATGGCTTCCTATCAAAGACCATCTTGTCATATTGGGTCTATCCAACCTATCAAAGAGCCTCCTAGTCCCATCCTTGTCTAAAATTAAACACTATCATACAAATCAATACCCACAAATCCTATTCAAGAATCTTGGCATATGTTCAAGTCGAAATCCATTTATGAATTGTCCATATCCTATCAATACTATCCAAGAATTTTTTATGTTCATCTTAAATCAAGAGATGTGTAAACAAAAAAGTCCAAAGCAAGTTCAAATATGTCCTCAACCAAGTCATGGTCAAATTATCCAAACTAAAGATGAAATCACTCAAGAGAAACACATCCAAGCTACTATCATTTATGATCATGATCCTACCTACTATGAAGAGAGAAAAGAAGACCCCCAAGATGTATTGTTATATGATATTGTGAAGAAGTATAATATTTTAAATTATTTACGTAATTCCTCAAGACGTGCACAAGGAAGGCTAGGGTGGCGAAAACCCTAGCCGCAACAACATCAGTAGGTTGGTGCTCTTTGACTTGTGATGGAGAGGAAGGTGCAGATGATAGCGATGGGAAGGATGTACATCGCCCTTTGTCTTTGGCACCTGGTTCTCAACCTACTTGAGGAATGACTACCCTTTGCAACACTATCAGTGGTTGCTCTGATGTAGGCATGGTTGTTGGAGCTATGGGTCTAGCAATCCCATTGAGGGTGTGGAGGAGGAGCTCCTCCTTGATAATCTATTTTAAGACACTTAGAATGATGAAGCCATTTCCCTCTTTTCTCTTTGGCAAGAGGCAAAATAGAGGGTCCAGTTGAATCATTATGTTTTAGTTTCTAAACCTGTTGCAACTTATTTTGATGGGGGTGGCCTTGGGCTCATCCTTTGGAGGGGATTTCTTCTTCCTAAACCCAAAGACCCTACGGTGGTGGGTGACGAGGTCTCCCCTCTTTCTCTTGGAAGGACTCCCAATGCTTATGGGATTTGTGTTCCTCCCTTGTAGAATGATAATGTTTTGTTGGGTGTGAGTCATCTTAGCCTGCCTGAGGCCTGCTCTGAAATTGTGCCTTCTTTCAATATTGGTGTGATGGATTCCCCTACTGTTTCCTCTCCTAATGTTGGTGGTGTGTATGTTGCCCCTATTGTGACATTCTTGGAGACTGTCACTCCTACACATGATATAGTTGAAGGGTTTGATCTTGTTACCCCTTAGTCATGTGTGGATGTTGAGGTTGAAGAGATGATTACTTCCTCTAAGTATTTTGTTCCTATACAGACTATGGAGGATGGGATGGAAATCGATATCCCAGACTTGCTTGCTTGCAGGACAGAGGCTTCATTCAGTAACTCTCTTGTTGGAAAATTCTGCGGGAATCATCCCAACATAGATGTCGTGGGAAGATGGATGGGTCAAAGGTAGAACCTAGGAGGTAAGGTTGAGGTTGCTGCAATGCTTAACAATTTCTTCTTATTCTCCTTTTCAAATCTATATTATTGCTTCAGGACCCTTTTAGATGGTCCTTGGTTTATGGGGCACAATGGACTTATCCTTAATCATTGGGCCCCTAGATTTAAACCTTTCGAGGAAGATACTAGTAAGTTCCTTGTGTGGGTCCAGATGCCATAGATTCCTTTGGAATTATGGGATAAGGAAGTTTTTCGACTCATTGCAAACAATTTTGCACAGTATCTTAATGTTGATTCTGTCACAAAATTTAAGAAGCGTTTGATCTGTGCTCATTTTTGTGTGCTTATGGAGAAAAAAATGGAGCTCCTTTCTCAGGTTTCTCTTCGCTCCAAGTTTGGAGTGTGGGTGCAGCCTATTATTTTTGAAGACTAGATTCTATTTTTTGCCATTGTTGTTGTAAATTGGGTCACTCTAGTGCCAATTGCCCCAAGAATGAGAAATGGCAACTTGTTGGTGGCTATGACAATGCTACTCAAAGGGCTGAAAATAGAGGGAAAGCCTTTATTGATGGTGAGAAGTTGAACACCTCTTCTTTGGTTTCAAGTTTAAATGTACGTTCTCCTCCTTGGGTGAAGAGAAAAAGATTAAAGCTTGTTAACTCTTGCTCCATGAAACAAAAATCTTTGGAACAATTTGGCTTTAAACCACCTTAACTTGGGGTTCAGTGTTTGAAAGTTCTGATGTTTGTTGTTGTTTATTTGTTGTTCGTCTTGGTTGTCTCTTGTTGTTTTGTAGTGCTATCTGATCTATCATTTTGATCTATCCTATTGTACAAGGGTCAGGTTCCCTTTCAAAACCCCTTCTTTTTTAATCAAAAATACTAACAAACAAAAAATGGGATAGTAAATTTCTTATATTAGAAAAGTAAAAATAAGCAATGTTGGAATAGACACAAGCATGAAGTGGTGTGTTAAAACAACAATAATACTAACAAAATCATCCATACATATGTGGTAGAAATATATAGGTGACACGTATAACAATAAATAGAACATCGATCTAAAAGATTGAATGAGTGACAAGCACCTTAGAACAACACATTAAAAAAACATAAATGAGAACTATATAAAATTAGAGAGTTGTCTCGATACAACCTACCTCAAGGACACACCACTTTAAGTGATCCAAGAACATAATAATAGAAAAATAATATTATTCATTGAAAAATCACAAGAAGTAACACCAAGATCCATCTCCCGATGTACTATGCATATTATCAATAACTTAACCAAATATATGATACAATGACCTGATCAATCATTAAGATTCATATATATATAAGGGAAAGGACCCAGTAGTTGAGCGTGTTCCAGTTCTTGTGATAGAAGTTGTCGATTTAATACCCCAATACTTGTTGATTTAATGTCCAAACTTTGTATAACATTGCACCAATAGTTGTATGATAAGTACCAATAATTAAATGAAATATACCATTTGTTGTGAAAAGTAACCAATCATGTGATGCCACATCTGCACAAATATTGGGGCCCTTTTTCACACCTATTGGTCTCACCTTTTTTTTGGGCTGTTTTGGAAACCTTGGCAAAAAGCATGCTGATGTGGCATCATATTTGATGATGTGAACCCAAAATCTTAGTTATAAGTAGAGGACTTGCCAAATAAGCTGCTGTAATAAAATCAGAGCGATTTGAAATTTCTATGTAAGATTTTGAGAAGCGCAAAATTAGGGTGCACAACTACTGGATCCTTTCCCCTATATATATATAATAGATATATATACCTTGCTGATCCAGAGTCTTAAGTGATTGCTTAAGAGCATAGCTATAGGGTGTGAAGCAGAGACACTTACCTTACCTAGTACCTACCTTGCCATATGGAACGAAGACCTATCTGGACAGACTCCTGACCTCAATGTACTAGACCAACACCCGGCCTATAGCTGAAAGGCCAAAATAACAGTGATAGGATGCATACAGTATTACAGAGAGACTACCGGACAGAGGTATCAATCTTACCACGCTGGAACGAACACTATACTCAGTAGGCCCGCTCCCCCTTCTAGGCAAAAAGCACTGCGATAGCGTTTACGCAGAGACACTGACCGGCCATAGTCACTTTCATTTATGGACATAGACCCTTCGGGACATACAGATACCTAGCCTATATGTAGTGCCACGGGCAGATCCCCATTTGGATCTATAAAGAACTCAGTGGTGAGGGTCAGGCACTGCTACGAACACCACAGGTCAAGAAGCCAAAAGGACTGTTACTCAGATAAGACACTACGAGACCATATACTGATACACTGGGTTCATATCGTAAACACTACCCTTGTTACCCACCTATGCTACCCCACCACACAAAGGCACATACCTGCTTGGCATGCAAGGAACGAAGTACCGGTACATGCTACCGACAAGGACCTAACACCTGCAGCTACCTTGACTACTAGGTACCTGAGTTACTCCTACTCTGGTTGGGGAAAAGGGTAATGTCAGATAGAAGCAATCAAGGAAGGAAGCACTCCTTCAAACTAAACGGGGCAGGGACCCATACCCATCTGTAATGGACAGTGACGAGGGTGGGTGACCGCCTCGATCCAGTAGTGACCATGGCTTCTTTATTTCTCTTATTGTAGCTTCAACCTTACAGCTTCACCCTTCTTGGAAGGCCCCATCTAAACTGGAACATTTGTTAAAGCTTTCCAGTTTATTTTGTGGAAATCAAATCTCCACTTAAACCTGACATTTCCCCTAGAGAATGGTAGGGCCATTTATATAGTAATAGCCCGTTGTTCCGATTCGAGATCGATAGCGCGCAGCATTCCTTCCAAGCCCATAGCCCACATCTGAGCTAGTTTGGGAGCCATACCCCTACGATCCCCTATAGAATGGTAGGGCAGATCGAGTGGACCCGTTCCATAGTGATCCGTTATAAAACGTCTAGCATTCCTTCCAGCTTGCAATCAATACCCGACAAAGGTAGAGGCAGAGACAGAGGTGGCAGTTCTTGCGGGGGCAGTGAACTCAATTTCAGTTGATCCAGCATCAGGGGCAAAGGTGGAAACAGAGGCAGGCACATCTAGGATGTGGTTACCAACGTAGTCTTATTATAGGCTAAGAGCTTTATGAAGCATAAGCGTCCCTACTATCTAAAGGCGGTCGATCCACCAGCATCAAAGCAAACAGCAGTTGATTTAGTTACCCGCACTGGTTTCGTATCTAAAACCTATCATCTACCGCCTCTGAAACACAAACAATATTATGGAAATGTATATACTATTCAAGCACCAACAGGACGCATTATGTTACCAATACAAACTACGTTGCATATCCAACTTACTTATTCTTTCCATTATACCGTCTCGATTGAACGATTGAATGAAGATGGATACATTGGGTATATGTGGAGCGATTTGTCATTTTTATAGAAAAGATCGTTACTCCAGTTGCGAAGGAAGCACTGAAGAATAGACGCGGCTTCAAAAGGCATGTATCGCACGACGGCCCTGGCTATCAGCATTCAAGCATTTAATTAAAATTGGCCATCTCTACAAGACTTGACTTAAGCTACTTCAAAAGCTGTATCGTTTCTGACAGGAACAACTTCATCGACTTCAAAAGTCGCGTTATCTTTGTAAATTTTAAGGGTCATTAAGTATGGCTATAATATTAATTGATGGAAAGAGGAATGTTGAAGCCGTCGACCTGCGAGACATCGTAGTAGTCCTGGTTGCTCTGGGTGTACTCGGCCAGCGTGGTGGGAACGGCTCCCGAGACTGTGCAGCTCAGTTGGCCGCCGCAGTCACTGGTTTGACAGGTTCCTCGCCCGCTCGCATCGAAAGAGCAGTCGGTTCGGCCCCTGAATCTTGCTGACTATGTACCCGCCGCCAAATTAACCGCCCGTGTCTGACCCTGGTTAAGTTACTGCCCTCCTCCGGGTAATCCCGCCGCCCAGACTGTGTACCTGCACTGTTTCGTATATCAAATTTAACTGCTCCTGCCTCTGCGACACACATATTATAATTGTTTGTCTTGGAGATCTTATTAATCCTTAGCAACAAAACTTAACTTGCTTGTATAAGGAGATGGCCAGTCCATCCACAATGAGAAGCGGAAGGTCTAATGCTCTTGCCATTATACAGTCTGGATTGAATGAAGATGGATAGATTGGGTATAGGAGGAGAGATTTATCATTTATAAAAAGAACACCGCTCCACCAGTTACAAAAGAAGCATGAACCCGGCTTGAGAAAGCGTGCATCTTACGACAACCCCTGGTCAGCATTTCGATTTTATGAGGATGTTTAGGATCATATTCCATAATAATACAGTCTGAATTTTACTCTACATTCTGAATTCTGGTTTCCTACATTCTGATAATAGAATATTAAAATTTTTATATAACATTTAACAGAACATTTATAGCTGTAGATATTATAGACCTGTCAAAATTGATAATTTCTAGTAGCTTTCCGTTAGATGGTACATGAGTTTTCAAGTAGTTTTCTTATATGGAGAAGAGAGCTCTGTTGTCATCAACATTAAGAGTTATGTTGATAATGTCCGGCTTCACCGTCGCCACATCAAAATATTTTTATCTGTGATTTTGAATCATTTCAATATCAGCGACAATGCACGTTTGATTTAGTAAATTATACTAAAGATGTTCTGTAATGAAAGTTAAGGAGAAATGAAGACTCTAACATGTTATTAACTAGCATTTGCGTCGAAAAGAAATGCAAGGGCTATACAATTGAAAAATATTTGTAAGCTAATATGTTAGAGAGTACAACTTTTGTAAGGTAATATTTACAATTTTTTTTTGTTTTTTCATGATCATAAAACCCAAAACATTAATAGAATTTACAAATTTAATTTTTAGTAATTTAAAATATATGAAACTGATGTTCTGAAAGCTGTTCCGAAAGCTGAATTAAAAATGAATTTACTTATCTTTGTCCATAATAACTATGGATAAGTGGTTTATGATCACCAAGCTACTCCTAATATCTGGAAATAAGAAAAGTAATATAACATGGAAATCCAATCTTGTGCAAAATTAATGACATGAATAGCAAATACCTGGAAATACTTGGGGCGAGAAATAGCAGTTGCTTTGAGATTTTTTTTAAAATGAGACAAATCAGAACCAGTCTTCTTACAGTTGTTGCTTCAATCTATTAACAACATAGAAAAAGTAGATCTAAAAATATTGGGGCTTATAGTTAACAGATTCTTGGATTTTTGTAGTTCTTAAATGAAATATTATGGCATGAATGGATTGTGTTCATTAATACTCTAAAAAACATTATAATGCTATATCAAAAGTTTATATAATGTTCTCATCCATTAATAATTTTTACTTTGATAATTATATTGAAATGAATAATCTTTGATTATGTCATTTTTTAACTATTCTTTCGTATAGATTGGTGCATTAAATTTTATGTCTTGATAACATTTAAATGAATATTTTTTGTTATCATAGATGTTTATGATACTACAAGTTGATAGTAATCAATGGAATTGGATTGTCACTTCATCACAATACAAATCTATAAAAAAAACTCACAAAATAAAATGCATGATGGAATCTCTTGTCAGAAGCAGGGGAAATGCTAGTTGCTCATTCCAAATCCTTGCCTATAGATAAAATTTCAATAGGGTTGGACAATGCTACAACGTACCGAATTATTAAGTGTTTGCACCAAATTGTTTATGTTCTTGATGGGAAAATATTGATTTCTCTTTTGCAGCCTGGTCATGAAATATATGAGCTATTTGATGGCAAATCTTGTCTAGAGGTGAGATTGTGTATCAAGGACATCGAGAATATGTGTTTGATTTTTTCAATTCCATGGGTTTCATACCGTGATAGAAAAGGAGTAGCTGATTTCTTATAGGAAATGATGTCAAGAAAGTACCAAGAGCAATATTGGACTTATGGAAATCAATTGTGTCACTACATACCTGTTAAGGAATTTGCAGAGACCTTCCACTCATTTCATATTGGTAAGAGTCATCACATTGATATGATTAAACAAAGAACCATCTTCTTGTGCGTACATCTACCAAGTATGGTATTAGTAGAAAGAACATGCTCAAAGCTTGCTACTCTAGAGAAGTGTTGCTTATGGAAAGGAACTCTTTTATTTACATATTCAAAATAGGACAAGGACTTACAAATCATGACAATTACCATGAGTATTACAACTTTCTTTTTCATTTTAAAGTGAATTATTAGCCATCTGAGCTTATCAATGTGGAAGGTTGCAGCGACTAGATACTTTACAATCATGGAAGTGAACTAGCAATGATCTTTATTACCTATTTGAAGTGTTATATTTATTTCATATTGGAATAGTGGCATGCCAAGTCTTCTTCATGGATTTGTACCTAAAATAGTTGAGGGATTCATTATTTCAAGTTTTACTTGTGTCTAGGTCATATTGTCAGATGACCTTTCAAAAAATTATTTGGACAATGATGAACTTTTCCAAGATCAAATTGACATTTTTTTATAAATATGTCAGTTTTAGTATAAGACCAATGGTTTCATACATTCTAAAATTTTTGGAGCCTATGATACAAAGATATACAAGAAAGGGAAGCCAACATCTCATTAAACTAAAAGCAAGAGTCTAAAGAATGATCAATAGAAAAAGCTAAGTAGCTAGTAATTGAAGGTAGACTGACTAAAGTCCTAAAAAGTTTAGACTCCAACATCCCATGAGCAGTCAACAGAGATGAGAAGTTTTATGTTATTGGAAATCTACAAAGTTTATGGCTTATGGATAAATTCATTAGAGGATATTGAAAGAGTAGAATCTGAATATATAATTAAAAGTTCATATTTGCAAAAGTTGTAGAGTAATGATATTTTTTTAGTTCACACCATATATAAATATATATGGTAAGTCTGAGGATTATGATCATCGGAAAATAAAGTATGGATTCTACTTATGTACTAGATATTTTTTATTTCTTGAGTTTTATGAATATATATTTGATCCTTCCAAAAGCTTCTGAAATACTTCAGATGTTACTAATGAGAATGGTTGAAAAGTTTGAGAGATGTTTAATCAATGTTCTACCAGAATTTTACAACACTGCTCTATTTTTTATAGAATGGATAGCATTGTTCTACTTTTTACACAACAAATAGAATGGAAAAGAAAATAAAGACTATATGAATACGTTTGATCAACTGCATCAATCATTTCCCATGATGTTAACAGGGAAGGACATGTAAGGTAATGGCGATTGCAGGGTGCTATTGAATAGATCAAATATAAAATTTATTTGTAATGGACTTGAGCATGGAATTACTTGAATTATTACAAAAAGGCAAGTCAAACGCTCCCCTTTATCACTTACAAAAAAATGAATGAAATGTCGTGTTGTCAAGTCTATGAAGTATAAGATACAAGTTTGGAGAATATGTAAAGAAGGAATTGCCAAGTGAGCTCTTGTCTCATTAAAGTCACTAAAGACTCGACACATATAAAAATAAAAAAATCACAAAATGGTTAATATTTATGCTTAATAGAAAATATTACAAAACTAAAACCAATAGGTTGCACCCAACTCAAACTTGTTCTTGATGGTGATTTGATTTACCACTCTATAGTCAATGCACAAGAAATAGGATCCATCTTTCTCGATAAAATCATTGGTTTAGCATAGGGAATTGTTCTAAGTATAGTTATTCCAAATTCCAAAAACTATTTCACAAGCCTTTTTTCCTATCTAATCCCCATTTATAATGTTGTAAGAAATATAGACATATTCCTAGGTGAAATTTTGCAAGGAGAATATTTATCTAATTTCAACTTTCTTATACAAATTCAATGAGGAGTGATACATTCTAGGAACAATTTATTGTAATAGGTTTCTTCCTAAAAAAAGAACATGCAACAATACTTGGACTAATGATGAATACCAACAAGGAGCAAAGAGAAAAAGAGTAGAAGAACATTCACATGATAGTAGATTAAATAATTGTTGAATGCAAAACTTTCTATATAGTTGGACATGAAACTAAAACAATCCTTGTTCAGAATGCATCAAGAATGGCAAGAACACGCTTGTAAGGAGGTCTTAGAAGTGCATGGAAAAAAATATTTTCCAAATGGAAACACCGGGAATGACCTAATGATTGTAAGAATAAATACCATGAACCCTACTCAGATTTCATTTGTTTCCCTAATTGGTCTATAACATGTTTAGTTCCTATGATATTCTATTTACCCTATTTGAAATGTTGGGCTAGATGGTAGAGGAGGATTTAAAGTTAGTCTATGTTTCCTACAAATTGGTTGCATTCCTTAGAAATCCATATAACATAGTGTACCCTTAATATTGCAAATGGGGATAATTTTCAAAGAATCCTTGAGACTTTAACCACTTGTGATAGCATTGGTTCGACAAATGGATAAGCTAGTAAAGCTTGGCAGGTTCTCAATTCCTACATGTATTGAACTTCATATTACAATCCTTGCAATGCACCTTGACCCATCTTTATGGGGAGACAAATTGGACAAATTCAACCCAAAGCCTTTCATTTAAGGAATTTCAAATGCTACTAAGCATCCAAATGCATTCATGCCATTTTATTAGGCTCCAAGATTTGCATTGGTTAAAACTTTGCACTATTAGAGGCCAAAGTGGTATTGGCCATGATTCTGCAACGCTTTCACCTAATTATTGTTGCCCCTTACTTGTCCTTGATGACAAAAAGAGGGCAATTATATTAGGTTTGGTTATACCGTTTGGCATCCAAATTGGAAACTTTTGTTACGGATGTTTATCATTTGTAGATATTCATAATGCGGTGGCATTAAGTATATGTTTACCTATGTTATTCAAATTCACATTTGGTTTGAATAATAACAGATTGCAGCGATACAAAATTCACTTTTATAGTGATATTATCTTAAAAAAGGTAACAAATATTTTAAATTTAAAAGGTCACACTTTTGTGACTATACATTCATTCTAAATCGAGCCTTAATGCAAACATAAAGATACCTTACATGGGTCGTATGATATGGAATAATGAAAGCTGGCATTTTTTTTAAAAAAAAAAAAAAAAAGAGTTTCATTTATTAAAAATGCAACCGCAACAAATAAAAGAAAGGTTTTATTTTGAAAGACTAGGGTTGCATTTCGAAAAGAATGAAGGCTTTTTCATTATCAAAACTTGTTTTTTTCAGAAAAGAATAAAAGAGAATGATAGCGAAAGACATAAATGGTTTTGTTCATTTTGGAAAAAGATATTATATTTTTCAATTCCCATTTTCTGCAAAATGAAAGATGGTTTTTTTGGTTGTATAGAAAACCCTAGTTAGGGTTTGGTAACCCTATTCGAGGGTTATAGTTGAAGACTTTGTTTTAGACAACACTGGCTATTTAAAAGATATTTTTTGGATAGAGTTTTTTTGAACATAAAGAACTTAATTCAAAATAGAGCACAAGTCTTTCATAGATACAAAGGGTTTATAAATTGAATTTTTTTGATAAAGTGTGTGTTATCTCTCTCTGTTGTATTCCAGGGATTGAGGTCCTATAGAGATTAAAATTTGCACTCTCTGATTTTGATTACAGAGACTTGGAATTGTCATTATTCAATATTTCTTTAGTAAACTTGTTCAATCACTAACAAGTTTGTAGTTGCAAAACCATTGTACAATTATAAATTTATCAATGTTTGTAGTTAACATTACTTGACATAGTATGAGATATGGCAGTTGGTGCTCCTTGAAGTTTGATACTTCTTAATTATTAATTGTAACAGAGTTGGCGCTCTTTGAGATAATAAAAGCATATTTTACCAAGTGGTATTTCCACCCCAAGAGGGTTTTCCACTTATGAAAATTTTGTGTCTTGTGTCTAATGTTTCTGATATGTTGCATTAGATTGCTCTAATGCTTTTGCCCTCTCTTAAATTTTTGCATTTCACTTGTTATCTTGGTCTAAATCATTTCATATTAAATGCAATGTTTAAGGTTAAAAGTTGTTGTTCATAGTTACAAATTTTATGTTGCAATGTGTGAGAAGTTCAAATTTGTCTCTTTGTGTAAAGTCAGTTTCAGTTAAGCACTATATGATTATTCGATTTGCTCATACTGAATGGTCATGCTTACATGATTTTATAAGATTGATTTATTGTGAAAGATCGAATTTAAAAGCATCTTAGATAGAGTGAATTAAGTCAAATTTCCTGTTGACTCTGATTCACCCTCCCCCCTCTCAGAGTCAAGTCACTTCCAACAAGTGGTATCAAAGCATAGGGTCCCTCCATATAGGTCTGTCCTAGGGATTGTTCCTGGTCATTTGTAAGTTTTATAATGGCTCATTCACAAGAAGGTACTTCACTTTCTATAGAACCTCTTTTTGATGGCATAGATTATGTGTTCTGGAAGATTACGATGGAACCTTAACTGTTTTTTGTTGATCTTAATGTATGGAACATTGTGACCATAAATTATGTTGTTCCTACTACTATTCCCACAAATCCTGATGTAAAGACACAATATGAATTAAATGTTAGAGCTAAGCATGATATCTTGTGCGGTCTTACAAAGGATGTATTTGTTAAGGTTATACATTGTTCATCTGCCCATGAGATATGGAATAAACTTGAAACTATTTATCAAGGAGATGCAAAAATCAAAGAATCTAAAATTCTCACACTCAAGAATTAGTTTGAGTCTTTGAGAATGAAAGAAGATGAGACTATTGCAAGTTATTTTCTTAGAATTGATGAAGTTGTGAATTCTAGAAGAGGTATTGATGAAACTATTGATAAAAAAGATGTTGTAAGAAAGGTCATTCAAACTTTGTTGCCCAAATTTGAAACTAATGTTTCAACCTTAGAAGAAAAGAAGAGTTTTTCTACTGTCTCTTGATAACCTACAAAGCATACTTATAGCCTATGAAATGAGGATTAGCAACAATCCTTCCACTTCTAAAGAGACTGCTTTCAAAGTAGAAAAGAAAGAAGAACCTGATAGTAAATCTAAACTCTCAGATGCTATTGAAGCATTGCTTGTTACAAAACTGAAAAATAAATGCAAGGGAAAATTACTCTTCAAATGCTTTAATTGTGGAAAAGATGGACACTTTGCTGCACAATATCCTCTAAGTGATCAAAATAGTGAAGAGGTAAAACCAGAAAAAAAATTACAAAAAGAAAATGTGGAACCCTAAAAATAAATTCAATACATTTAAGAAAAAGAAGAGTCTCTTCACAAAAGAAGAATCTGAACATGAAACAAATGACTCACCTTGTGAAGGTGATGAGACTCTATTCATGACAAAAATAGAATCTTCTTAAAAAACTATAACTAGCAAACCTGAAAAACAATCTGACTTAGATCAAAATAAAATTGATCTTGAGGGAGAGTTACTTTGTTCTCTCAAAGAAATAAAGAGACTGAAAAAGATAGTAGCTTCCCATGAACGCTCAGATCAAATTTTACAAGTTGAGTTAAATAATTAAAATTTAGCAGTTGGAAATCTGAAATCTCTTCTTGATGATGGGGAAAAGAAAATTAACACCTTAGAACAACAAGCAATAAATCTACAAAAGAAAATTGAATAGTATGAAAGTACAATACATTTAAATGATATTTTGAGCAAGCAAAAACAACACAAGAACTTGACTAGTGTAGGATTTGAAAAGGTTGAATCATCACAATAGACCACCAAGCCTACAAATAGAAAACAATTTCACGCTTACCACAAAATGACACCGTTTAAATTTGGGTTCTTTCATGGCTATTTCTTTTATTGCAATAAGTTTGGCCATAAGGTTAACACTAGCAGATTTTTGCTACATAGAACCCCTATGTTTGGACAGAAATAAGGCTATGGCTTTCCAAACACTGTGAAGTGGGTCAAATGTAACACCTTTGGAAATGCCTCTACTCAATGCAAATCAGATATAAATGTTGATAAGGTGTGGAAAACTAAGTTTGTAGCTAGCAAAGAGAAATAAATATTAGTGCAGACTTCATTTGTGTCAAATAAGAAATCATTTTGGGTGTTGGACAGTGAATTTTCACACACTATGACAAGAGACAAAAGTAAGTTTCTTCATCTAGAAGACTTTGATGGAGGTTTTGTAAGAGGTAACGGTACATTACTGTTGAATGATTACACTCTAATCCATGATGTTTATTTCGTAGAAGGATTAAAACATAACTTGTTAAGTGTTAGTCAAATATGTGACAATGGTTATAATGTATCCTTTGGTTCTCAAGGTTGTGCTATGAAAAATAAATATGGTAAATTTGTTGTTGTTTGTTTGAGAAAAATTGGTAATTTTTACAACTTGCTTGACTCCACTAACTATGAAAACAATGAAGGCATGTGTCTTATGAGTCAAGTAGAGGAAAATTGGTTATGGCACAAGCTCTTGGGACATGTGAATGTTGAGAATCTGTTTCGAATCAACAAGAACTAGAATGTCAGAGGTTTACCTATGTTGAGTAAACCATCAAACTTTGTGTGTAAGAAGTGTTTGAAAGGTAAAAAAAAAGTATCCTTTAAATCTAAAGAACACTCTTCCACTAGACCATTACAACTTGTTCACATAGATTTATGTGGTCCAACAAGGACACATTCCATCAATGGTGAAACATACTTTATGCTTTTTGTTGATGATTATACAAGAATAGTTTAGGTTACTTTTCTTAAGCATAAATTAGAAGAATTTGATAGATTAATTTTTTTTCAAAAAAATGGTAGAAAGAGAATCTGATTTAAAGCTTAAGTGTTTAAAATCTAACAAAGGTGGTGAATTTACATCACAAGGGTTTATAGATTATTGTGAAAAACATGGCATACAGAGACAATATGCTATTGCTCAGACACCTCAATAAAATGGGGTGGTTGAAAGAAAGAACAAGACTACTAAAGAAATGACTCACACATTGCTCAATGAGGCAAATCTACTAGACAAATATTGGAAAGAAGTTGTTCATACAAATATTTACATTCTAAATCATGTGCAAATCAAGGTAAAATCCACTTTTACTCCATATGAAATCTAGTATGGTAAGGCTACTTCTATTAAATACTTCAAAAAAAAAATTTGCAAATGTTATATTAAGAGAGATGAAGAGAATCTAGGAAGCTTTGATACTAAAATTGATGAGGGTATCTTTCTTGGATATTCTACTCATAGAAAAGCCTATAAATGTTTCAATAATAGGCTGAATAAAATTTTTGAAATAATTAATGTGAGATTTGATGAGAAATTGCTTCTTAGTGATGATATGCATGATGTTGAGGAGGATATTCCAATAAGACTTTATCAAGATCCTAAACCTACTAAAGGAGAAATAACAAATGAGGAAAATACATCAAGTCCTACAACATAAATTCCTCTACATACACCCTCTTGAATCATTACTAAAAGACATCCTCAAAGTCAGATTATTGGTGACAAAGATGCAGGGATCTTAACTAGAATAAGAGCAAAAAATGATGAACAAGCTCAAATGGTGGAGCATTATTGTCTGGTAATGAATTTTGAACCCAAAACTATTTTTGATGCTTTGAATGATAACTGTTGGTTAGATGCTATGAAAGAGGAAATTAATTCAATAGAGAAAAAAATCAGATATGGGAATTAGTACCTAGATAAGATGGTAAAAATGTGATAGGAGGAAAATGGATATTCAAGAATAAACTTGATGAATCTGGTATAGTTGTCAGAAATAAAGCACAATTTGTTTGGAAGCGTTATTCATAGCAAGAAGGTGTAGATTTTGGTGAAACGTTTGCACCTGTAGATAGACTTAAGTCTATTAGAATTTTCTTGCATGCTCTTATTTCAATTTTTTTAAAGTATACTTGATGGATGTTAAAACTCCATATTTGAATGGCTATCTTGAGAAATAAGTGTATATGGAACAACCTGAAGGTTTTGTTTCTGCAGATAAGCCTGATTATGTTTACATATTGAAAAAGGCTCTTGATGGCCTTAAACAAGCTCCTTGAGCTTGGTATTCCAGGTTGGATGCCCACCTTACAGCTAATGGCTTCATTAGAGGTAAAGTGGACAACAACCTGTATGTCAAGATTGAAGGAGATGACATATTGGTTGTTGAAGTATATGTGGATGATATCATTTTTGGATGCAATTATTATTCATTATCTAAAAAGTTTTCAATGATTATGGCATTTGAATTTGAAACGTTAATTCTTGAAGAATTAACTTTCTTTCTTGGTTTTCAAGTAATGCAGCTTGAGCAAGGAATATTTTTGTCATGGGTTAAATATGCCAAGGGGATGCTTAGAAAGTTAACATAGCATATTGCAAACCTGTTAATACACCAATGATGGCAGGCTCTAAATGAACAGAGATAGATGATTCTCCCAAGGTAAATCAATCTAAATATAGATCAATGATTGGTAGCTTATTGTATTAAACTTCTTGTAGGCTAGATTTAATGCAAGCAGTTTGTTTAGTATCACAATTTCAATCCGATCCTAACAATCACATTTAAATGTTGTTACGAGAATCTTTAAGTATATTCAAGGTACAATTAATTATGGTCTGTGGTATCCTAGAAGTGAAGAGTTTACTTTTCTTGGTTACACTGATGCTGACTGGACTGGTAGTCTTGATTAAAGGAGAAGTACTAGTGGTGCTGCATTTTTCTTGGGTGATAGGTTGGTTGCATGGCATAGTAAGAAACATGATTGTATCACTTTTTCAACAGCTGAATCAGAATATATATCAGCAACAACATGAGAATGTACTCAACTTATTTGGATGTTTTATTAGTTAAGTGATATGGGTGTTACCATTTCAAAACCACTTAGTATTTTGTGTGACAACACTAGTGCCATTAATATTGCCAAAAATCCTATTATGAACTCTAATACCAAATACATTGATATTAAATATCTTTTTCTATGAGAAAGGGTTCAAGATAATGAGTTTGAAATGCTTTACATTCCTACTCATGCCTAGGTAGCAAATATTTATACTAAGGCATTATCTAAAGAAGCATTTGAATGCTTTCGAGCCAGATTGGGTGTCCTCTCTCAATTTTCTGTTGTTTGAAAATACATTTATTTAGGGGGAGCTTTGCTCTCCACCAACAACACTCTGCTACTTTTCCCTTTGTCTCTGAGACAAAAAGGGGGAGAAGAATTCTGCATCATTGACATATTTGCATCTCTTAATTTTTGAGTTTCTAAGTGGTTTGA
The DNA here is from genome assembly GCF_030272615.1 of Cryptomeria japonica. Classification (NCBI taxonomy): domain Eukaryota; kingdom Viridiplantae; phylum Streptophyta; class Pinopsida; order Cupressales; family Cupressaceae; genus Cryptomeria; species Cryptomeria japonica. The sequence continues at coordinate 564,646,161 of NC_081412.1, forward strand.
CTTGGAATATTTTTGGTATTTGTGATCTATTCTGGTATAGTGGCATACTTGGCTATAGGGGCATACTTATAGTGGCATTTTGGTATATTTTGTGGTACTGCAGATAGGTGAATTTGATTTTATGACTTCACAATGTTTGTTATATTCTTTTCAGCAGATTCTCATTATTCATATACAAACATTTGGATTGTTTATTTCTAGTCCTTTGATATTCTGATATATCTCAGTGGTGATTTTGACATACAGGTCAATGATTGCATGATTTTTTCCATCAAGGACAAAGGGGGAGTTTGTTGCCTCTTAGTTGTCCTTGATGATAAAAAGAGGACATTTATATTGAGTTTGGTTATATTGTTTGGCATCCAAATTGGAAACTTTTGTTACTGATGTTTATCATTTGCAGATATTCATAATGCCGTGGAACGGGGTATATGTTTTCTTATGTTATTCAATTTCACATTTGGTTTGAATAATGACAAATTACAAGGATAAAAAAGTCACTTTTATAGTGATATTATCTTAAAAAAAGTAAAAAATATTTTTTATTTTAAAAGGTCACACTTTTGTGACTATACATTCATTTTAAATCGAGCCTTAATGCAAATATAAAGATACCTTATGTGGACTGTATGACATGGTATAATGAATGCTACGGATTCCAAATGACTTTGGGATGTTGGTGTATGTTTTGTCAGGCTTTAAGTAAAAAATATTAACCAGGTACAAACCACCGTGGGCTCCACCATACATTAGTCTCTCTTGGAAATCTATTTTATCTAATATATGACAGAAAACTTTGTTCATTGAGTTTTTGATTGGTCATTGCAATCCCTGAGCCATGCAAGTGCTTGAGATATTATTCTTATCATATCTAGTCACTATGGAGATCCTTTTGGCCGTTATAGGAAGTTTGTGTTTTGGTTTCTTGAGATGAGTTTTAACTATGTCATGCTATTGGTTTTTGAAGATTTCAACGTTATTTTTCATGGCTAAGTTTCTTTTGGATTCTGTAACGATTTTTCAACTGTCTATACTCAATTTTTTTTAGATCTACAGGTAATATTGTTTCCTAAATGAAAGGAAATAATCTGATATCTCATATTTTGTTTTTGTTTTGTTTTGAAAGATGGCATTTAACAAAAAAAAAAAAGGAAAAGAGTTTCAGTTATTAAAAATGCAATCACAACAAATAAAAGAAAGGTTTTATTTTGAAATTATTTTTAGAAACAGAAAATGTAAAGGGTTTTATTTATTTTCTTTTCAAAACAGAAAATGAAAAAGGTTTTATTTTGAAAGACTAGGGTTGCATTTCGAAAAGAAAGAAGGGTTACAGTTGAGGACTTTGTTTAAGACAACACTGTCTATTTAAAAGATATTTTTTGGATAGAGTTTTTTTGACAATAGAGAACTTGAGTCAAAATAGAGCATAAATCTTTCATAGAAACAGAGGGTTTATAAATTGAATTTTTTTTATAAAGTGTGTTATCTCTCTCTATTGTATTCTAGGGATTGAGGTCTTACAAAGATTGAAATTTATACTCTTTGATTTTGATTACAGAGTCTTATAATTGGCATTATTGAATATCTCTTTAGTAAACTTGTTCAATCACTGAAAAGTTTGTAGTTGCAAAATCATTGTATAATTATAAATTTATCAGTGTTTGTAGCTTGAAATTTCTTGACATAGTATGAAATATGGGAGTTGGTACTCTTTGAGATAATAAAAGGATATTTTACTGAGTAGATTTTCTACCCCAAGAGGGTTTTCCACTCAAAGATTTTGTGTTTTGTGTCTAATGTTTCTGATTTGTTTCATTAGATTTCTCTAATGCTTTTTACAAAGTTTGTGTTGCAATGTGTGAGAAGTTCAAATTTGTCTCTTTATGTAAAGTCAGTTTCAGTTAAGCATTATATGATTATTCGATTTGCTCATATTGAATGGCCATGCTTACATGATTTTATAATATTGATTTATTGTCAAAGATCCAGTTTGAAAGAATCTTAAATTGAGCCAATTAAGTCAAATTTCCTATTGACTCGTATTCTCCCCCCTCTCAGAGTCAAGTTACTTCCAACAAATTCTACATACATGATTTTATAAGATTGATTTATTGTCAAAGATCCAGTTTGAAAGAATCTTAAATTGAGCCAATTAAGTCAAATTTCCTATTGACTCTTATTCACCACCCTCTCAGAGTCAAGTCACTTCCAACAAATTCTGCAACGGTTTTCCTTCGTGATTTTACCTAATTACAATATAAGTAGCAAAGATATTTGAATTGAATTATTTTACTTTACCTTTAGAGCTATATCATTGTGCTAAGCGTCCAAGCGATTGAGGTGCATCTTTTGCCAGATGTGGAGTTGAAGATAACGACTACGCTGCATATAATATTGACACAAACCCTCGCCTTGCTTTACCATTTTCTTGCTTTTATGTTCTCCTACTATTTTACTTTCAGGGTTTCCATCAAATTTATTGCAGTGGAGTTGTCTACACTCCCACTTCTTCGTCTACCCACATGGCTACTGAGTGTTGAGTTTTATTGTTGAGAAGAGCTCCCAAAATAAATTCAACAGATGTTCTGTCAATTTAATGGACCAATCGAAATCTGAGTGGATGAAATTTGCTTTGATCTGATTCAATAAAGATCCAATTTAATTTAAAGATACGATTTATTCTGATTTGATTGCTGACGGGAAACTGGGACAGTTTAACGAGAATCTTATGCAATTTCATGGCAGTGTAACGTAGTATGATGGTGTGAGACAGGTTTTAGTGAAATCCCAACATAATATAGTCTATCGACTAATGATATTTTAAATAAATGTATTTAAAATAATATATTTATTAAAAATATTATTACATATTACCAGTTTACGAATTTCTTATTTAAATTCTATTTTATAAAATTATAATTTTTGATTAAAAAAATAATAATATATTTAAATATTTAATGTATCAAGTAATTATCAATTTTATGTATAAATAGGTATTAAATTTGATTCAAATGATTCTTTTATATATTTAAGAAAACAAATTTTATATTTTAATTTATAAGAGATGTATTTAATTTTATTTGTTTAAATTAAAAAAAAATTTAAAAAGTACTATTTTTTCACCATGTTCACATATTTAGAAATTAGTAGACACCATTCAAAATTGTGATCAAATAATTGATAGGTACAAACATCTATAGATCATACTTTATAAGTTTTAAAGTTATTTTATATAATGTTTGACATATAGATCTATAATATTTATGCCTATAGATGGAGGGGGGATAGCAATTTTAAAGGGATAGCACCTACAATATCTATAATAGTGGGCCAATTTGGTTGGGGTTTCTTAATGAATTGTATTCAAGCCCTACAATTCTATGGGCTTGCCTAGAATTATATGGAGTGAAAAGTGACACAGGGGACTGGGGATTGTACTTAAACCACCCACCCTACACGAAACATTAGGAGGAGAGATTATAACATCAGGGTATCTTTCCCTAAAACTATAGAAAGGGAGGGTATGGGGGTACGTGGATATAGGATCTTATCTATGTAACATGTCTCAACCTTATCTGATGACCAACCAGGGCTATCTGTTCCTTCCAATTTGTGTAATGATTGGTAACTGCAGGTTAGTGTGGTAGGTTACTTATTAGTTGAGCTGATATATCGCCACATCCTCAATGCATCACACCAAACATAATGGACCAAGGATCCCCATGAACACCTTGGTCAAAAAATGATGAAATCTAGGCACTTAGCCCCCCTACGGGTCACCAACCTAGGTTGCCAGGGGGTACACTCGCCATGCTACATTGGACACTAATCTCCAAACACCCGATTTATGCTAGAGTAGGGATTCCATTGGCCAATGCATTACGTATGGATCTAAACGATCAGCTCTATAGACTAGGTCCGAGAAAGATTGAATTAGATCCACCTACTATTCTAAAGGGCTACCAATAGAACCCCTTATAATAGTATGGGATGACCCTCTCATGTCAATACATCTTTGCATTATCTTTGATTCAACATGGTATTGGTATTGGTTTAGCTCTTTATCCATGAACGAGCTAATTGAAAGACAAATGATCAGGATCTCCATGAACACCTGATCATCATTGCATGGATGGACATGACTTTCATGAACTAGGGAGTAAGGGGTGGATAGGTAACCCTATCCATTTCCCATACTACAATGGACACTCTATTCCTCCTCGCCCCCTAAAAAAATGGGAGTTTAGGAGTAATTGTCTCTCTCCCACCATATGAAGATAGATCCATGTCCAGCCAATCAGAGGAATGATGAGCTCTTCCAGGAGTAATTGTATCTCTCCCACTGAGCCCATCGATGTGTCAATACCATGATGTCAAATTAGATTCTATAGGTAACATGCTCCCCACCCCCTACATAATCTTCAGTTGGTGGGTCTAGTAACCAAGGCCCCCTATTGCCCCCTCTATAGAATTTAGAGGAACAATTAAATGTTGAAGACCCAACCCCAAAGGAACAATTCACCTCTTACCCACCCACATACAACATAATCAAGAGTGATAGAGTGCAGTGCCCAACTTCTGGGTCAAAACACAACAACAAATTTGTTTTATTTAAAGAAAAAAACCATATTCACTTGTGATTTACGAAATGTTATGATGAGGGTGAATTCTAAATGTCACTATTCAATCATACACTAGTGACCCCTTGCTACGAACTTGAGCATGTTTGGTCAAGGTTGATTAATCAACTTAAACTAGGGTGGAACACCCTCTAGGGGTAGAGTTTAATTAAACCCAAACCCCTATCATTTACATAATAAAGTTAGGTTGTGGAAAGTAAAAAATAATTTATTTATGATGAAGTTCATCATTAGTTAGGCTAATGCATAAAAAATAATGCTTAAGTGGGATAATTTAACCCTCAAATCCATCTCTCTATAATCTACTGAATAACAAGGATCTTTGAATAATTTTATATTCACTAAACCCTGGAATGAATTCTCTAGGTTAATTTTAACCCATGGCTTATTTCCCAATTTATCATTTTAACTAACTATGCGACTTATTTAAAATTTACCCAAGTGGGTTGTGCCACCCAACTCACTTTATATATTTTTTTTATTGGTAATTTTAGTAGTATATTAATTCAGAAATAAAAGATATAAAGCCACCAGCATCCATAGGCCAAATTAAAAGTTGTAAACAACGGCCCAAAATATCCACAGTCATAACCTATTCTTAAGCCATTCAAATGCAAAAACAAAGGAGGAACCAGTCTTCTGCATCTCCCGCACCAAATATTACAGACATATTACTAAAAACAACTAATAAGAAATATATTAAAAGAGCATGGTAAAACAATGGCCACATTTCCACTCACTTGCTCTCACTCTGGTTCACCTTCTCCTCATCCACCTTGTCAGTTGTAGCTTTACCCTTTGCAGATTCACTTTTCATCTTTGTAATGCATTCCAAACATCCAAAATCGAGGTCTCCTTCCAAAATCGCTAGCAATTGAACCACCCTCCCTTCCTTGAACCTATCTCGTAACTCTCTCCCGACCTCCATCCGCACCACCACCTTTAGTGCCTTCCATACTTCATCCATCCTAATGAGTTTTACATAGAGCTTCATAGCTTCTGAACCAATGCGAGCTCATTCATGATATTGGTGCTTTATGTCATCCTCCGGTCCGCAAACAAATGGTAGCATCTCCTCCTGGTCATCACCCTCCTTAATGCAAATACCTGTCTAAGGCACCACCCATTCTAGAATGGAGTCGAGGTTGATTAGGTACTCCACGTCAATCAATTTTGTCAGAGTGAGTCTGATTTTCTCCACCTCGGGCTCAAACTTGCATGCTTGTGCCAAAATCAAGGAATACACCTCCATGTTCATTTGATAGTGGAAATGGATGTGCGACACCTCTTCTCCAATAATAATGCAAGCGGCACTCCACAATTTCTTCTCCTTGTACCTGAAGAGCCCCTGCATCCTCTTCTTCGATACTTTGCCCAAGAACGGCACCAACTTCTTCTCAGTTTGCACAGTGAAATTTGCTTCCATGAAACCTCCACAAAGTATTTAGTCCACCTTCTACAATACAAATGACATGAGAACCATTAAAAATTACACTAAATACAAACTTAGCCACCAGCTCACAAACTAAAGGAAATAAATTCATCCACTGTCATTTGAGATAGGTAATAAATGCAAGTGTGATGGTGTAAAGGCCATGAGATTTCACAGCATATTTGTTGCACTCTACCATCTTCTCTAAAATGTACTATTTTCCATGGACAACTGTCACTTTTAATGCAAATACCGACTAGTAGATGTACTTGTCATAATGGGCTTCCTTGCGTGCATGTTGTTGGCTGCATATTTCTAGGACTGCATTTAAGACCACTTCCACAATCTTCCTTCTTCATTCCACCACTTGGCTATGTGACTATTCATGTCATAGATAATATTGGAGAGTAGATCTGTCACTATATTTGCACCTCGTCTGACGTGGGAGACCCGAAATTCCTCAAAAGATTTGAGTTTCTCTTGGATGATAGCCACCCAGCGAGATAATTTCCAAGATGGGGTGTTGCCTTTAGTAATTGCATTGATGACCACCTGAGAGTCTCCTTCCAAATGCAACCATTGGACTTTCATATTTAAGGCCAACTCAGTTTCCAGAAGTGTCGCCTAAGCCTCTGCTTCGTTATTCATACCATCTTGCAGACAACGTGATCCTTTGAAGAGGATGGATCCTTTATCATTCCTCCTCACTACCCCCACACTTGAGCTTCTGAGGTTTCCTCTAGAAGCACCATCAAAATTTATAATTACCCATTCCTTACTAGATGGATCCCATATGACCTCCCCTTTAACTGGTATAGGATTATCCCCCAAAGACCCATTAACAGGTTGGCAATCCACAAGAGGCCAATTCACTTGAATGTCTTTGTCTTCATTAGTGTAAGGGTGTTTTGCTAGGTTGTGGTTCCTAGCCGCCACAGATACAGCTTCAGTTATTTATCTTTCTACCCTTGAGAACAAGCTCCCCAATGATTCTTCTTTTTCTTGGAAGATCCTCTTGTTTCTCTCCTTCCAGATCTCCCATACAATAAGGGAGGGGGCTACTAGCCAGAGGCTAGAGAAAATAGTCTTGTGACTGGGTAGATTCCAACTTGAGAAGAGGTCAAAAATTGAATTAGGTAATGGGACAACCCAACCCAGCTTACCTAGTAGGAAGCTCCATACCTTCTGTGCTTCCTCACATTGTAGAAGCAGGTGATCTAGAGATTCTACTGCCTTCTTGCACATTATGCATCTGAAAGGACCCAGGAAGCCCAATCTACACAAACTGTCCTTTGTCAGAATGCGTCTTTTCAAGACCATCCAGGAGAAAGCTCCTTCTTTTAGAAGGATAGGGGAACTCCATAAAATTTTAATTGGCCAATCCTTTCTTTCTTCAATTTTTTCTAAAATACTATAACCAATCTTGACCGAGTATTGCCCTAATTTTTATCCACACCATCTAAGAGTATCTTCCTTGTTAGATAAGGTGTCTGTGTACTCCTGCATGATGTTCTTCAATAGGTCTTTGTGATGTGTTGTCAAATGAAGGTTATCTACCTCTTTCCACTCCCAGAGGTCTACCCCATGGACCCTACTTTTCGTAAGAAAATCCCCTACCTTCTCACCCACTGAGCTTCGGTGACTTGTTTGATATCCTCAAGGTCTTGTCTATTTGAGAGAGCTCGCCTCTCATCCCAAGAGTCCGTCCAAAACTTGGCTGATGTCCCATTGCCTAATTCCCAGGTGACATGCTTAGTAATAACATGTCTACAGGAAATAATGAAGTTCTAGATAGCAGAAACTTTAGGTAGGGCATTGATGGTGAATATGTGTTCTCTTCTCATCTGATTGAGATACTTGTGTTTTAGGATTTTTGTCCACTTTAGATTCAGGTGAGAATAAAACTGCCATATCAATTTTGCCCCCATTGCCTCATTTAGCAGAGTTCAGTTCCGCAATCCTACACCCCTTGCCTATTTAGATTGGCAAACTTTGTCCTACACAACTAAAGGGATTTTGTCAATTGCTTATTTGCCATTCCATAAAAAAAAATTCATTCCTTTGTTTATGCAGTTAATCACTTTTTCTAGAATCTTTAAGGTCATCATGGAATATATGGGAAAAGCTGAAAGAACTGATTTAAGGAGAATAATAGGCCTAACCAAAGTGAGCCATTTACTTTTCCAACACTCAAGGCGGTTAGCACAATTATCAGTAAGGTTTTTCCATAAGGCAGTGCGGTTTGGCCCACCAAATAAGGGGATACCCAAGAATTTTCCAGGTAAAGAGCCCATTTTGACTCATAGGATGTTGGCTATTTCTTGCTTTCCAGTAGCTCTGCAAAAGGTATCTATTGTCCTTCAAATTACTCTAGCCTGCTGAAGTGAAGACTACCCATAGAGCAAGGTATCATCCGCAAATTGTTGGTGTGTTACGAGCTCCATTCCCTCCACAATTTTAATTCCTTTCCAGGATCCACGTTGCTGCTGAAAACTAATTAATCTTCCTGGTACTTTTGCCAAATTAATGAAAAGGAAAGTTGATAACGGGTCACCTTGTCTGATCCCATGGGTAGTTTGAAAGAAACCTTATGGACTACCATTAACCAAAATAGAAGTCCACACCCCCCCTATACAGGTTTGAATCCAACTAATCCACTCTTTTGAAAAACCAAATATGTGCAGAACCTGAAGCAGAAATTCTCTGTCCACCATGTCATACACTTTCTTGATGTCTAGTTTGAGTAGAATTCGATCCACCTTTGATTGTCGTACTCTATGGATAGCTTCATGGGCAATTATTATTCCCCCAACAATCGATCTACCTTGGATAAAAGTCACTTTATATTTAATTACAAGAGAATTATATTGTTAATCATCATACTACTAATTAATTTCTCACATTACAAGCTAAGAGAATTCAATTAAATGATGTCAATACTTTAAATAATGCTAATAATATATATATATTTTACTTTAACTTGTCAGTTTAACTTCATGAATATTAATTTAAATCTCACTATGCAATATATTTAGCTATCTATAAGCTCGCATCAATAAGTTTTATGTCATTACTTTCAACATATATTATTTCTTGTGATTATTTATATACCTCTCCATACATCTGGTATGCGATGTATATATACATGTATACATTCGCCTTTTTTAATATAAACCATGTACTAATATACTAGCCTATTTGGTCTAGGTATATATATATATACATGTATAATACATACCACCCCTTTTAAATACCCATATTCATTTATTTTATTATATATGTTTATACAATACATTTACTTCATTATATACATATAATTATATATATGTGTTTATATAAGCCATCTATTTTTTATAAACACATACACATATCTACATGTATATGACTATACAACCAAACCCTAAATATTATCTCTCTCTCTTTTTTAAAACTTCACATTCCTTATAACCAACAGTGCCCTAATCTTATGCCCCATTTTATTATTTTTATTCTTTTGGGGGCTTTTTCTTCATGCAGGGCCAAAATCATTGTGCAGAGCATAATGATCGATGACCAGCGATGAGGCATGGACATGGTGATGAAGGGTGGGGGAACCCACCCTATGTATTACCCATAGTGACACTCGTGTCTCCCCTATGGGTCATGACCCACAGAGATGGTCGTGCCACCCCTGTGGGGCACTTTCCACTGTGAAGGGAGTGGGGTGAAACGATGGCTCCCCCACCCCGCCAGCCCTTGTGCTATATATATATATATACGTAGGGTTTTGAGAGTATATCCCTTTTTTTTAAACAGTATAAAAGAAGTTTTTTTTTTTTGTAGGTTCACACACACACACAAACACACACACACACACATATTAAAAAGCATGTTCTCCTTTTTGTACAGATAAAAGCATTTTGGTATTCTAGTATGTTGAAAGCCATACAAATTTAGAATACAAATGCAGTGTTTATATATATTTATGTATATATATTTATACATTTATATATGTATAAATTTGTATATATGGTCTATTTAAAATGCAAGTTTAGGACCACTTTCAGATTGATTACATGTAGATTTAAGACTTATTTCCTTTTTATAAGATATAGTTTTTTTATAGTTTCTTGATATTTCGGCTTGCATGCATGTGCAGGGATTTAAGACGGGAGAAGAGAAAGAGATGAGATCTCCCATCAATGGGGATTCATCCTACTTTCTAACCCCAAAACTAATTAGGGAGCATGATTAAATCTACTCCCATAGTTTTTTCTTTTTTTTTTAAAATAAATTTGGTTCTCTAATATCTTGTTTTAAAAAGTTAACTCTCTAGTTTATATTCCCACTAAAGGCTTTAAAAGGTAGAGCAAAAACTAGAATGTATCTCATCCTATTGTTTGTAATAAAATTTATTTCTATCTTAGATTAAAATCTGAACTATTATTTCATTCAAAACTCAGTTTATTTCATTATAATGCCTTAATTGGAAACAAGAAATGATATGCATTTATTTCTTGTGTTTTGCAAAACTTAGACTTTCGAACTAGGTAATATGCAGAATAATGTAAAAACAATAAGATTTAGACAAGGATTTAAATCATGCTAAATCCTATTTGACCATTAATGGTAAAAGAAGAATTTAGAAATACTTCATCCTTCAATAAATAGAAGTATAAATCAACTAGAAAACTACTAATACTTTCATTTATTTCAAATATATGGATAATGGATAAAAGATTAACTTTTGCAAAGAATTATATACAGAATAAAAATTCATAGAATTTTGTGAACACTTTATTTTCTTTCAGTTTTGCATTACTTTCATAATGATATACAAGGGTAGAAAAGAGGGCAATAAATGACTTTCTTTATATTGTTTCCACCTACTTTCCAATACAACAACCTTAATAGTAAGGACAAAACAATCCAATGTTTTTATTTAATTTAAATGCAAGCAATTACATTATCTCATTGCAATCTTTCTCTTACACATAGTTAATAAAGTAAGGAGGTGCAGGGAAGGTTAAATTAACCCCCCTCTTAACCATGGTTGACCCTATTAACATCTTGCATGGATGGTTGGAAAACTATGTAAAGATGCTTTGATTCAATATGATAGACTATGTTAGATGGATAAATTAGTGAATGTTGACCCCTTGTGGACAATTACAAGTAATTTTCTTATGTATCATATATTTGTTAGGGGTTTGGGGTCCTATCTCGAACCCATCATAAGAATATATTTCATTTTTGTTATGGACTTATCTTTCGAGATAGAACCTTGATACATCATGTTCATAAGACCTTTTTTGACATATGATCTTCATGAGACTATGGATAAGATGTATTCCATATTATGATTGATTCCAATACTTAGATTTATGATGTTGTGATTCATTTATGCATGCCTAATTGGTGATTGTTTTATATGATTTCATTGGTGTTGTAAATGAGTATATGGTCGCATGATAATTATTGGGAAAAGTACTTGAACCATGTTATGGAATAATTTTACCTTGCAGTGCATATTTTGATGCTATATGTTTGACTTGTAATGCCTTATGTGTATACATATGCATAATGTTTTGGACATACTGCTGTGTGAATTGAGTTGTTCAGGATATCAATCCATGTGACCATGGAAATATACAAGAGAACTAGAGCCAAACCTGCATGTGATTGTGAAGCCAAGGTTTATCTATTTGGAGAGACAATACCTCATTTATAAAGTATTTATTTTACATAAGTGAATGCATGTGTGTGTGTTCAATTTATTTAATTTAAATTTAAATTCACCTTGAAAAGACATGTCCAAGTGTATGTTGATGTGTTGTATTTTATGGTGTCACTTGACACTTGTAATGTGTTGTGAGTTGTCACGTGATGTGTCTTTGAGAGGGAAAATGTGAAAACCAATGCATTTTCAAATCCTAAAAGACAACTTGGTTAGGAAGCCCTTGGAATGGTCAAATCAAGTTTGACCCGTAGGTAAACTATAGGTGGGTTTATGGGGGGTCAAACTAACTCCTATAGTTAAGGTTAAGTCATTTTTGAAGGCCCACTTGATATAACTATGGGTAAGTGACCTTTTTGGGCATAGAACCACTCACATGTGATTTCCAGGTCACCTCAAAAGTGACATTTTCTTGATGGACGAAAATCAGCTTCTAGAAGATTGAGTCTTGGTAAGACAACCTTCCATTCTTGTGTTGGATGCACTTCCCCATCTTACACTTACCTTTTCAGATTCCTCTTTTAGAAATCTTGTCAGAAGGTTGGGAAGACCAAAATATGAGCTCTCACATCCTCTTCCAAGGAAGTTGGAAAGTGTGAGGAGAGAGTCTACTTAGGAGAAAAAATCAGACTTATAATTTTCATCACCCTAGGAATTATGCTTTGAGAAGGAAACTTGTCTAATTAAGGAGAATTGTTGCTGCATGGTTTTGGGCTTGGTTTGGCAAAATTGGAAGCTCTTCTTCAAAACACAATCCATAGCAGGAGTTAAAGGTTGCTGCATTGTGACCCTTAGAATCTTAGTTGCACTTTCATGTTTGTCTTTGTGTAAAATTTGGTTGAAAATATATGTTAATGAGTGTATTCTTTTGAACTTTGATTTTATGAACTTGGTTGATTTGTTAAGTTGTTTTTATTTCTCTCTTCTTTGATTATTGTGAATGGGATTCAAGACCAAACTCACTCTTGGGAGGGTAGAGTAGTCTTAGAGTGAAGGGTTTGTGACAGTCTTAGATTATACAGTCTATCTTTTGGGAAGAGAGGGAGAAACAAGGATTTTGAATTCTTGTTGCATATATTTTGTGTATTTAGGGATCATAAGGGGTGTATTTGGCTTGAAAGCCTTAGGGGGTCATAAGGGAATTTTGTGGTCATGTGAGAGACCAATTTTTAAGGATATGTTAGCCTAGTGAAGGCATTTGGTATCTATTGTTATTATTGTAGTTCTCCCCTTTGATACTTGGTCCACCTTCACCCCTAATTTAATTGTCACTTGTTCACTATGTGCAAGCTTGGGTTGGGAGTTTTATGTTGTATGCTTCTCCTAGTAATTTGTGTTTGAATTTTGAGTATGTGTGTAACCTGCTTGGTATCTAGTTCTCCCAAGCTCAGGGTGGCCTCTTATATGTCTAGGTTGGGAGGTGAGCCTCCACGGTCACAACCAAAATTTTCATTTACTTGTAGGTCAGCAAATTGGTAGTTGAAGATGAAGAAAAAACAAAGTTATCTATGTGTCATAAAGAGTGTGTGCAAGTTGTATCTACATGTTGTTTCAAATTAGGCTTCGTTTATGATATTAGTGAAATTTGAAAAAAAAAAAAGATTGTAAAGAGGAAAGAGACCTATGTATTTCATTTTCTTACTATTGAGTTCAAAAAAACTATGTGTAAAAGAGTATAATTGCTCTATTAAGTTTATTCATTTAGTAGTAAGGAAAAGAGACAAAATAAAAGTGTATTTTAATTCTACTATAACCTTTATTTGAAAGAAATGTAATTTAGCTTGAAAAAGATTTATTTTTTATGTGGATTCGAGTGGCTATTTTTAGATTATAGTTAGTATGAGAAATAGTAAATCTATGTAGTTCCTAATCTAGAATTTGTATTATTTATTCCCTATTACAACTCCATGTGTAAATTTAATCATGAGGAGTATTTCAAGTATCAATCTATAAATAGAAAAAAGAAGAAGAAATGCTCCTAAACCTACATATTTCATTGTAGTCTAAGTGAGTGATAGCATGAAATTTATCCTTCTTTAAATCTGATTTTAAATAAAGTATTAATTTGCATTTTAAGTTATTAAATAGTTATTTTAGCAAAGTAAAAGAAAGAGTTTTCTTTTAAATCCCATTACATTTAAATAGCTTGCAATAAGGTAGATTAGTTGAAATGAAATATTAGTTTCAAATTTATGCTACCATTAGATAAATCTATTTACAACATTAAAAAAAAAGATACTACATTTCTACTTTGCTTTCTAAAAACATTTAGTTAGTAAAGTGTAAATAAAATAGAGTTAGTATCTTTAAACAAACCTAGTGAATCTATATTTAATAAACAAAAAATAACATCAATTTTTATAAAACATATACTTGTGCAAATATATATATGTATAAATCATCATTTTATCCCTGCATGTTGTACTTATAAATACCCTGTTGATTATATTTCAAAATTAAAAAAATCTCTATATTAAATATATGTGCATATATATATATATATATATATATATATATATATATATATATATATATATATATATATATATATATATATATATATATATATATATATATATATATATATATATATATATATTGTATTTAAACATAACAAATGTCGTTGTTAAAAAAAATGGATCCGAGAAAACATTGTGTGTATATATATAAATACACACACACACACACACACACACACACACAAATATATATATCGTATTGACCATATCTAGAAAAAAAAAATTAATTCAAAAAACATATATAGCATCATGTGTGGGCAGAGCCGTGGGTTGTGGGGGTTGGGGCCACCCATAGTCATTAGGAGGGTTATTCCTCCTTGCGACTGTGGGGAGGTCACCCCATAGTCACAGGCAAAAGTGCTACAGCCGTGGGGGGCATCCTCACAATCATACCACGGGGGGGGATAACCCTGCCCGCACTGTGGGCAATGGCCGCCATGACGGACCACCTCACTTGTTCTAAATTCTGCCCTCACCATTCAAACAAACCCTACAGCAAACGCATGACCATCATGGTTTCGGTCACTGGGTAGGCACGAGAATCCGCTGCCCTATGACCTTTGACCAACATCACAAAAAAAAAATGAAAAAAGGGGGATGTTATTAAGTTAGGGCATATTCTTAAAAGGGGAATAGAAAAAGATTTTTAAAAAACTAGGTTTTTCTTTTAATAAAGTAAACTTTAAAAAATTAATTATATATATGTATGTCTATTTGTATACATATAAAAGGAAGGATAAATATGTATATAAGTACATATACATATATATAATAGATTTAGTTGTTTTGAATGGGGTGTGTGTGTGTGTGTGTGTGTATGTATAAATGTATATATGTATATGTATATGTATCTGTATATGTATATGTATATACATATATACATACATATATATATATATATATATATATATATATATATATATATATATATATATATGTATATGTATGTATGTATGTATGTATGTATGTATGTATGTATACACACACACACACACACACACACATATATATATGTTTGTATGTATGTATTTATGTATATATTAATTTTATATATATATACTTTTATATGTAATCATAAAACAATTGGGTATGTATATATTTCATACACACCTAAATAAAGGTATTTAAATGATTAATTTGTGGTGATGGAATATTAAGGTTGGTAGAAAAATACTTATTATTTTCAATCAATATTAATATAAGGAATTTATATTAATACTAATATAGTTAAAATTGAAGATTTCAATTGAATGATATAATTAATATTGAAGTTGTATTGACATTATTGGAATATTTTAATCAACTTTAAACAAAAATGGGGTTAGTGATAATTATAAGAAATTAAAATATAATTTATTAGTAATTATATTTAAGATGAATTGAATGGTTTCCAACACTTGGTTAAAATTTAAATAATTTAATTAATAAATTGTTGATAGGTTTGGGTGAAGTTTTAATGTCACCTCTAGGGGTTAGTGTCTTTAATATTATTTAAAGAACTATACCCCATCAAAGTTATTAATGTAAGGAGGCATGAGGAAGGTTAAATTACACACCCCGCGCCCCCCCCCCCCCCCCCCCCTTAACTAATAAAAGTTCATGTTACCCCTTTAGTTGGGAGTTAAATAATTTCATTTTATCACTCGCACTAAAGGTCTAATTAAGTTGACACTCTAAGTGAACAACCACATCTAAACATTACGTAAATAATAAGTAATTAAGCGTTTAAAAAAAAATTGTTGTTTTTGTTTTGCCCAAAAATTTGGGCACTACACAGAGAGACCTACTAGAGGAACCATTCCAAACATAACCAGAGGACCAATCCCAAACACAACTAGAGAAACCCCCCAACTCCATTCTTTAGCAGTCTACAGTCCAATGTTTAATAGATGTGTCATTTTGAAAATGTTTAATAGATTTTGTATGAATGAAACATCTTCAAAGATATTTTAATACATTATTGATGATTTCCAAGGATGATACAAAAAAAAATTTAAAAACAAGAACTACCTGATAATCTTATTAAATCCATTTGAATGTTTAATGTTTTCTTAGTATTACATCCTTTGATAAGATAATTTTAATGTATCATGAATGATACAAATACTAGACACATAGAGGTTGACCAAAATATTCAAATAAATCACGTCATATATTAGATTAATATAAAAATAAATTGATATCATGACTATAACATTATAGAAGATCATGTGTGTGTATGTTATGTGTATGTTTATATGTATGTATATATGTATATGTGTATGTGTATGTGTATGTGCATGTGCATGTGCATGTGAATGCGAATGTGTATGTGTATGTGTATGTGTATGTGTATGTGTATGTGTATGTGTATGTGTATGTGTATGTGTATGTGTATGTGTATGTGTATGTGTATGTGTATACATACATACATACATGTATATGTGTATATATATAATTATATATATAAATATAGATGTGTGTATAAATACATATATATACACACACATACACATATATATGTATATGTACGTAACAACTACCCTTGATACAAACATTAAATGCTTAATACAAAATAAAAAATTCCTAAAGAAAATATTAAATAACCTATGTGACTAACAATAAATAATGAGACATGGTCCCATTATAAGAAAACTTTGAGCATGACACCTAGGATATAAGGATAACTAACATGCTCCTAAGTTAACATGTGAATAGGTTCCCCATTAACTAGATAGGAAATAACCTCATTCAAACCAACATTTTGTTGTTTTACTTATAGACCAACATACACATTAACCATAATCACACTTGTGCATCAATTAGCAAAGTTTTGTAGGAAACTAACCAACATACAAACAAAAATTAGTATTTTCAACAACATTAAAATATATTTGATGTGATAGGAAAACTTAAAATACAAGAGGATCTATTTGTACAACAACCTATATTGTCAACATATTAATGGAAAATACAACAAATTATTTATAACCAAAAAAATTCAAAACCATTACATAAGATACATGTAAATGATACCATCTTATATAAAATAATAGAATGTGTTAAATATTTTTTGAAAAAGAAACATGGAATACTTTGTACCATCATTCTGTGACCTTGTAATCATATTTTATAGTTTACACTGAAATGACAATAAATTGCTCAAATATCAACATTTTTGGGAACTCTAATATGAAATATAAAGAGGATGTAAAAGAATGTCCAATAAGTTCAAAAAAGCCATAATAGAAAATGGATAATATCAAAAGTGGTTAAACCTAAAATTTTAAATCAACACAACTATGCTATATGAAAAAAGATGTGAAAGAACATTTTTTCTCATATTATTTATCATAAAAATATGGATATAAAAATTATTCACCAATATATTTCTAATGATCTTATTTTTTAATATAAAAGCTTATAATTTCACTAATTTTTATTTTTGAGTAAAATTTCAAACAATATTTTCATGCAATTTCTCTTTTCAATATATATTTCGAGTCAAATATAATTTTATAAATAAATTTAAAAAATCATGTCTACATCCTAAAAAATACATGGATACACAATTTTCAATATATAGTGATGACCAAGTAGAAACATTATAAAAAGATGAAGATTACAAGATGATAAAGACATAACCAAATGAGATAAAATGAGATCCTAACCTAATATTCAAAATGCACCACCATGATCCCAACATACATCCCAAAAAATATTAGCACCACCCAACCATCTAGATCCTAAACATCTACCATATAAGACTAGGAGATGAGAAAATGACCAACAATCGTACTTACAATAAACATGCATGGATTGGAAAATATTCACCATAATAAACTTTTCTCACTACATTTTTTTAAGATTCATAATTAGATCTATATACATAAAAGGAGGATAAGGAATTCCTAAAGCATTCGAGGATCTTTATTTGAATTAGTCTCAAGACACAAATAAGTATTGTTGGATACAACCAACCTTAGGTAAAAACCATCTCTAATAGATGTCACTTATTAAAACATTCATCAAACATAATTAAATCATGTGAACTTGAAAAGTAATGGTTACATTTTGTTTAAGCTTACAACACTCCTCAACTTCCCAACACATGAAAGAATACCAAGTTGACTGTTTTGGTTCTTAAAAAGAATGAGAAGAGTTTCAACTAGTAAAAATACACATAAATGAGGGCATTATCTTCTTGACCTACCTAAGATGCATAGACTAACAAAGCAAAAAACTAAGTATCAATCATAATTTATAATTTTACTTTCAAGTTTTCATAAAAAACATAATTTTCTTGTGACATCCATCAAAGGATTCCCAAATCTTTTGCATCTCAAAATAAACACTTTAATAAACAATAAAAAAAAAACATTTCAAATAAGAAAAACATAAACACTTAGTATATGTACATATTATAAAACACACTATTTTAGAAAACCACAAGAACACCTTAGTACCCCAATTCAATCTCTTTCATAAACTTGGACAAACAAATGCAAGGAAATCTTGTTATACACTCAAAATTCATACAATGATCCTTTTCTTGTGCAAACAAGATTCATAGACACAACTATTTCACTATACACTCAGAAATGCATTAATATAGTTGTTCTATTTGGCATCGGTAGTATTCCAACATTAGTAATCTATTTTATACCAACAAAATGGACATACATTAAATTTCATTATGCAACCATAAAATTCATATAAACAACTGTTTCTTTTGTACCCACAAAATGCGTAAATATTTTTACTCTCGTTTTTACTTCAAAATAAATACAAATGATGCTCCTTGCACATAGATGTGTTAGACTAGCAACCTTCCTTTTTGAATAATTAATAATTATCAAACTCCTATGTAAGCATCTAGTATAAGGTACAAACTGATTGCGAAAATATTGGAGTGTATGTACACCATCTTTTGCAATAACTATTTGATCATCTACAATAAATTATCTTGTATAAGGCTAAGTGATTGTTCCATCTTCTATACAAGTGAAGGGTTGAGAAATAAATGAATAGTTTTTAATAAAATTATATGACATCTTGTGTAAGAAATTTCTAAGAACTTTATCCAATAGAAAACACAATTATCATTATTGAATTTTATGTGACAAAAAATATAAAAAATATGTCCAATTAAAAATGTATATTCTTTTTAAAGAAAATAACTTTACTTTCTTTCAACAAAATAGTTCTACCAATATTTTTATTAATTTATATATTTAAAAAATTATAAATAATCAGATATTTATAGTAACAGGCCTAACCTATCATAATGATAATACGAGGAGAAGCATCTACTATCTTAGTTATGAAATAAGACTTTCAAAAAATATATGACACGTAATTTTTAAATATAAAGAAAATAAAATATCGACGTATATATTTATTATTAATATTCTCTCAGAACAGTGTATTGCGTGTGAATTACGCTTCTCTCATCACTGGTGATGTTTTATTGATAATAAGTGGTGAGAGTTGCAACTGGCAACGGCCTACGCGGCTACACCACAGTGTCAATACGAAGATGACAACACTTATTAATATACTAATCCACACACAAACATAATCCTATATATATCTAGGGACAGAATACAATACTGTAGTCTGTACCAGAGGGGCAAGCGAATGTGGCCGTATCGTCCTTGGCATAACTGTAGGCCTGAGGGCACTGCTGCTTGAATATCATTGAGTAGTTTGTCGCAGGGCAGCTGTTAGCATAGCTGCCAGTGCAGCAATACTGGTCGGTTTGAAAGGCAACGCAGGCACTCTTGCATCCGCCAGTCACCTTCAATTCAGCAGGGCACACAGCGTTCACGTCGGCTTTGCATGCAGGGGCGGTGCACTGTGTATTGGTAGGGTTGATGGAAAGAGGAATGTTGAAGCCGTCCACCAGGGAGACGTCGTAGTAGTCCTGGTCGCTCTGGGTGTACTCGGCCAGCGTGGCAGGAACAGCTCCAGAGACTGTGCAGCTCAGTTGGCCGCCGCAGTCACCGGTTTGACAGGTTCCTTTGCCGCTCGCATCGAAAGAGCAGCCGGTTCGACCCCAGAATCTTGCCGACTGTGTCCCCGCCGCCAAATTAACCGTCCATGTCTGACCCTGGGTCAGCTGCTGCCCTCCTCCCGGTAATCCTCCCGCCCACACCGTGTACCCGCACTGGTTCTTTATATCAAACTTAACTGCTCTCGCCTCTGCGACAAATTATATACAGATACTATTATTGTTAGCCTTGGAAATGTTTATAGTATTCAACTACATACAACACGCATTATGTTACTATGACAGCTTACCTTGAATATAAAGAGATATGGCCATTCCAGCCACAAGAAGAATCACAAGATCTGATACTTTTGCCATTATAACTAGTGTTTATATGAAGATGCGACCAGAACATCTACAAGAAGCGCAAGATCTGAAACTTATTGCTTTATACAGCCTGGATTGAATGAAAATGAACTGTTACCAAGGAAGCCTAAACCCAGCTTGAGAAGCGATGTATGTTACGGCAACCCTGGTCACATTCAAGCTTTTCTTTGAAAGATTTTAGATTTTACTGTGTAAATATTTTCATTCAAGATGCGGAGAGTTATCAACGTTTTGGAACATATAGTATTAATCTTGACTTTCTACATTCCTACAATAGATCATGGATAAGAATTCTGACTCAGTACAGTATATTCTGATAAAGAGACAGAATATTATTCCAAACATTGATAAAAAAACATATTTCACAATTAATTTTAATAATATAGACCGCTCAAAGCTGATTTTTTCCAGTATCTTTCGGATAGATGGATACATTGAATAGACCTGCTATGGTAGAAGCAAAGAAGCCACGACCCGACTTCAAAGCAGCCTTTCCTATGAGAGCCCCCGTCTTTTAAAATTCGAATGGTCATCAACAATTAGACTTCTGTTATCTCAGGCTTGCCATTTTCTGCATCATCAAAATCTATTTATTTGTATTCAAAACAGTGATCTCTGATTTTCAATATCATAAAGTTGCGTGAATTTCTAAAGCCTTGACTATGCATGTTAAATTTAGTTAATTATATTGACATATGTTTAATAATGAAAGGTATGGAGGATGAGGAATCAAACACCGTCTTTATCTTATAGATAATTAGTAATAATATGTTTTGAACAAGGCATGTAAAGGTTAAAGTTTTTGAAGTGTTTGTCGAGTTATAAAAGAGACAAGAAAGATAAATATATAGAAAGGAAAAGATATCCAAAAGTAGAGAGTACATTTTGATAATGAAACAGAATATTATCCCAAACATTGTTAAAAAAATATTTCACACTTAATTCTAATAATATAGACCGCTCAAAGTTGATATTTTCCAGTATCATTCTGATAGATGGATACATTGAGTATTCATGGAGAAGAGATCTCCACATGTTACAGAGGAAGCGGGTAAATCAAAGCCTCCTATCCTATGCAATCCAATGGGTTATCAACGATCAGACTTCTGATAATCTGTGGCTTCACATTATCTGCATTGTCAAAGCATATTTGTTTATTATTCAAAACAGTAATCTGTGGTTTTTGAATTTCACAGAGTTGTACACATTTCAATAGCAATGACAATGCTTGTTGAATTTAGTATTTCAATAGCAATGACAATGCTTGTTGAATTTAGTTAATTATATTTAAGGATGTTTTATAATGAAAGTTGTGGATGAATGTAAGATTCAAATACAGCGTTTTATTCTAAGATAATTAGTAATGATATTTTAAATATATTTATTTAATTTTACTTTGAATATTATTATTAATTATTAAAAGAATTTATATATTTATTTATTAAAAAAATGATAATAAATATTATATTTAAGATTTAAATGATTTTTTGTGAATACACTCATACCATTATAATCTATTTTTCAAAATGTAAAAGAAATATTAATTTTAATGAGATGTATTTATTTAATTTTCTCATTGAAAATGGAATATAAAAAGTTATGTCATTTTTACAATGTTCTCACAATTATAAACCAATAAATAATCTTGAAAGGTGCTATTCAAGTTGTTGATGTGTATAAATACTCTCTCTCTCTCTCTCTCTCTCTCTCTCTCTCTCTCTCTCTCTCTCTCTCTCTCTCTCTCTCTCTCTCTCTCTCTCTCTCTCTCTCTCCTTTGTTTTAAAAAAGTGACCAAAGTCACTGAAATATTTATAATAATATGAAAGTAAAGATTTACATAGTTTCTAAAAGCCCAAATTTTGAAATAGACCGAAATTTACATCAACAAATTTTTTTTCAAGTATATTCATCCAACCAAATACTTTGCGTCATGCAACAAATATCTATACGTTTACTATTGAAGTATTGTACATTTCTATTTTCTATAGTCATTTTACATAGTGTATTGTTACTATGGACATATATATTTGTGTTTGAGTCATTTGATAATGCATTTACATGATATTACTAGTTTTCAAGAATTTTATGGGTGTGTCACTTTAAAAACAAACTGTTGATATAATAAGAACGAAACAACCTTGAAGATATTTCCATGCATTATTGAATTTTTTCAAAGATATTACACAATAAATATCACAATAGATAGCTAAAAATTAATTTAATATTGATTATTTCTTAAATCTAATTAATTCATTGGTAGGTCTTCATCCTATTATACAAATTATTCCTAATTTTCCTTAAGTTCTAATCCATTTTCCCTAGGTCCTAACACAAATTTTGGAGTCCCAATTCCTATTCAATGTCCCCATCCACAAAAAATCCAACAAATAAAAATGACTAAAAGTCCCCACATAAGCACCAAAAATTAATATAAAAGAATTAAAAAATTATTTTACTCCTCTCCACTCATTTCATAACCATTGTATAACTATCCCCCACAATCATTTAATAATCATAATTATCCTCCGCCATTTACCTCATAATCACTTTTACAACTTGATCTTGATTCTTGATATCTTATTAGATCTCCATTACTGATCAAGAATCCTAAATCTTTATAAATAGATTCTTTAGGGAACCATTACTAGTAATCAATTGCCCTCACTACAATGTCGTGATAATGGTTTAAGCAACCACATTATCATTTTTTATAAAATCCACCCTCATCATACAAGAGAGGTTCACTGGGTAAAATGCATTATGTTTATTTATTATTTGTCAATTTCTATGATTAAATGAAAACTACATAAAATGTTGAAGATAATTTTAGCATTTATCTTTCAAATCTTTTTTTTCACATTTTTTAGGTACACATTTTTGAAATGCTTGTTGGAACACTTGTCCCTCTTCAATATTTATATTTGCAATTTTTGGTAACCAATCTTTTAAAATTTAAAACATGTAGAAATTTGAATATAAATTTTTTTTTGAGGAAAGTTGTACACAAAACTCCCCTTTTCAAATATTTGATAATATCTTTTTAGTAGTGTTTAACTTTTCATGACAATATTTAGCCCATTACATAGATAATATTATAAACATTTAAACAAATTTCTTATAATCATATTTCTCAAATTATAAAAGGGAACATTAAAGTCATATTACATTCACAAAAAACCATCTATCACTTACAAAATTATTCTGATAAGCATAAACACACACACATTAATATGAAAGCTAAAAGTATATCAAAGTCATAAAATGGGGTGTAAAATGATTTAAAGCATTCAAAGGCCTCTTGAGCTTAGACGAATTTTAGCTATGCAACTTATGAAGGCCTTAAGGGGGCGTTGTTCCATATATGCCATCCAAGTTAGTGACATTGACAAAAAAAAGCCAATACTTCATTACTACCCTATCCACAAGCAATTTTAGGATGTAATCATAGTAGACTTAAAAAAATGCCACCTAAGAGGGAGTTTGAATTTTCTATTGAGTTTCTATAAGGGATTGGGCCTCAATAAAATTTACATATAGGATGACAACTACAAAGGTGTATGAATTGAAGTCATACTTGCAAGAGTTTTTGAATCAAGGGCTTATTAGACCTAGTCTATCTCCATGCAGTGGACTACTCATTTTTGTGAAGAAAAAGAATGGGACCTTGTGCTTGTGTATTGACTATAGGATGTTGAACAAGGTAAAAGTCAAGAATGGGTATACCCTATGAAGGATTTTTGATCTCTTTGATCAGATGAGACGATCTATAATGTTATCTAAGATAGGTCCCTTAGATATGGCTGCCACAAATTGAGGATTAAGGAAGAGGATATTTAAAAGATAGGTTTTAGGACTTATTATGGCTACTACGATTTCACATTAGTGTCATTCGAGTCAAATAAGGCTACAACTTTCATGAATTTATTGAACATTGCATCAAAAGATTGAGGATAGTTTTATAATTCTTAAGGGAGAATAAGATCTTTGGTAAGCTATTCAAGTGTACTTTCTACAAGGACAAGGTGAATTATCTACACCTTATGATTTCAGTGGGAGATATTGTAGTTGATCTAGAGAAAATAAAAGCAATTGTGGGGTTGTTTACACCACATCATGTAACTAAAATCTAGACCTTCATGGGGCTTGCAAGATACTACAAGAAGTTTGTATATGGATTTTCTAAAATTGTAGCACCAATCACTTCACTCCATAGAAAGGGAAAAGATTTGAGTGGAATGAGAAGTGTGACCAAGCTTTCTAATTTTTGAAGAAGCTCATTTCAAATCCTATATTGATTGTAACTAATCCAAATGGGTAATTCATGGTGATAACAAAAATGCATTAAGATAAGGTGTAGGAGAAGTGCTAATGCAGAATGGGCAAGTGGTTGCTTATTAGTCTAGGAAGTTGAAATGATATAAGTTGAACTATGCATCCCATGACCTAGAGTTAGTAGCCATAGTTCATGTGCTTTAGATATGGAGGTACTATCATTTGGGTAAGCCTTTTGAATTGAAGATGGATGACCTAGGCCTTAAATATATATTTACTCATCCCAATCTCAATGCTCACAAAAATAGATGGATATAGTTTCTTATTGAATATAAATTTGGGATTGAATACATTAAGGAGATGAAACATAGAGAAATAGATGCTCTTAGTAGAAGAAGGCATCTAGCAGCCATGATTACTACAAGGTCTAATTTGAGAAAGTGGTTCATAATCTTCAAAGAGATTATTCCATGATGGAGAAAGATGTAGAGAAAAACCCCTTGGACCATCGATTTAATAGATATTTATTTTAGTTAGATGGATTATTAAGATACCAAGGGAGAATGTAAATTATAAACTTAGGGATTCGAGGAAGTTGATGTTAGAGGAGATCCACAACACACCATGGTAGGAAAATTGAGATCTTTATATTTTTAGCCAAGACTCAAGAAGGATGAGATTGAATTCGTAGCTTGATGATTGGAGTGCAAACATGATTACTACAAGGAGATGAAACATAGAGAAATAGATGCTCTTAGTAGAAGAAGGCATCTAGCAGCCATTATTACCAAAAGGTCTAATTTGAGAAAGTGGTTCATAATCTTCAAAGAGATATTCCATGATGGAGAAAGATGTAGAGAAAAACCCGTTGGACCATCGATTTAATAGATATTTGTTTTAGTTAGATGGATTATTAAGATACCAAGGGAGAATGTACATTCTAAACTGAGGGATTCGAGGAGGTTGATGTTAGAGGAGATCCACAACACACCTTATTCAAGGTGCCTAGGACTAGCCAAGATGGTAGGAAAATTGATATCTTTATATTTTTAGCCAAGAATCAAGAAGGATGAGATTGAATTTGTAACTTGATGATTGGAGTTCTAACAAGCCAAGACTAAGCATGTACACCTAGTAGGGTTTGTATACTCACATGACATACTTGAATATAAATGACAAGTTATTATCATGGATTTTATTTAAAGGTTGCCTATATCAAAGAATAAACATGATATCATTTTGGTAGTTGTGGATAAGTTGACCAAGGTAGCATACTTCACCCAAAGGATTTTTAAGGATGGATTGTTTACTTTAGCTAAGAAGTTTGTCTAAGAGATATTTCATTTGAATTGAGTACTTGAGATGATCATACCAAAATGAGATACTTATATAATTTCTAGATTTTAGAAAATATTAAATGAAATATTTGGGATAATATTAAATTTTAGTTTGACATACTACCCACAACCAATTGACATACAAATATAGTGAAGCACGTAGTTGAAGACCTCCTTAGGATGTATTCCATGGATTAATAGTCTAGGTTGGAGGAGTATCTTCCATTGGAAGAGTTTGCATATAATAACTCCTATCATGCAGCTTTGGGTATGACACCATTTAAATCTCTTTATGGATGAAAGTATTGTACACATGTCATTTGGGATATCTAGTTGAAGACAAGATTAGAATTGGTTCAAATATTCTTAGGAGATGCATGATGAAATGAGATTGAACAAGAGGTTGTTAAAGGAGGTAGAAAATATATAGAAGAGCTATGCACGTAAGAATGGGACTTTCAAAACAAAGTCTTTTTGAGGGTTAAACCTCATAAGAGTTCTATATCATTGGGAAAATTAGCCAAACTAGTATTTAGATTTGTAGGTCTATTTAATGTGTCAGAAGTAATCACTATAGTTACATATAGACTTTATCTACCATATGATCTTTAATCATATCCATAATATATTTCATGCATCTATGCTTAAGAAACATCATCTTGATGCTACTCATATACTTGATTAGCATGCTTTATAGATTTGGGATCCAAGAGTGGTGCTGGCGGAGCCCATTCAAATTCTAGATTGGAATGATGGTAAGTTGTGTAATAGATTATTAATCAATATAAGGTCTAATGGGACAAAGTTTTTGTGGATAGTGACACAGGGAGAATTTAGAGGATATATTTTGTTCTTATCCTTATTTCAAAACTTAAATTATGGTACTTTGTTTTGCTTAGTGTGATACTTTGACATTTACATTGGTCTACAATATTTATTGTTTTAGTATTTTTATAATAAGTTTTGGATGATGTATCTTCCTAGTGGGGAAGGATGTCACATCTTGTTCTTTTTTCTCAGTACATTATTAATACAGTAAAGTGGTTGAGACTATGGATAATTGTCTTATGATTTTTTTATTGTTGGCATAATTATTTATTCATCTTGGATATAATTACACTTTACTTAAGTTTACTTAGGTACATGAATATCATAGTAGTTTGCATATGAGACACCTAGGGAGATGTGCTACATTGGGAGTGTATGTAGGAGAATTTCCACCTTTTATGGTGTGATCTTGTTTTTAATTATCATATCCACTTATTATGGAGTGATAATTTCACCTTCGGTGGGTGATCCACCTCATGTGAAATATTTTACTATTTATCCTACCTACCTTTGCATCCCATTGAATCACATGTCATCATTGTGTGCTCTCTTGTCTCCTAGCCTTTCCTTTATAAGAAGGCTCATCTAAATTGTATGTAACTTGATCCAGTTGATCAGTATTTTCATCTTGATAGAATACAGTTTATTCAATATTTTGTAGTTTTCATTGATCTCTTGATCTTTGAAAAATCTCACATGGTATCAGAGCCTAGAGGGCTTCACTGATTAGTCTTTTGGAGATATTTTGAAGGCTTCAATTTTTGGATTTGAGGAGATCTACATTTTTGGGGGCGTCCTACAACAATTTGGACATCACGGTTGAGTCCGAGGGACTGTTTGCATAAATTTTCAGTATAAACTCAGCCATATTTGGTGGAGGAAAAAATTTCAAAAGTTTTTTTTAATTTCTACAAATTTGTTTATTCATTTTTTAATTATTCAATTTAAAGAATTTTTTTAAAAAAATTTGGGCATATGTAAAAGTTTTTTTTTCAAGGATCCGTGCCCCCCCCCCTTCGCGTGACCCAACATTGTACCATACAATTGTATTTGCATAAGGACCGTATTGGTTCCCACCAGCACACGTACTCCAGCCTTCGGCGACACTCAACTCTCCATCTTCCGACCACCGCTTTCACAGCTCACATCGGTGTTGCCTGTGTTCCGGCCCACACTGGCACTTTGATCTCCTACCACTGCTCCCGGCTCCCAACCTTGCGATTGTTGGCAACTGCTCCCTCTGGTGACTTCCATTTTCTGTCGGCTCCAGACCTGACGACTGCAGGCACTCAATCTCTGGTGCAACACAACTCTCTGTTGGGTCGCCTCTGCCCTGCCACCGTCATTCTGCATTGGTCTCCACCTACACCTCTGTGACCCCTCCACACAGACAATTCAGCCATGTGGGTCCCAGTCACTACCACATCACCGACCACATTTTTGCCAGGAAGAAAACCTGTCATCGCCCAGATACCTACCACGCCAAATCCATGTCACCTACCAAATGGACTGCCACGTAATTTATTGTACAGTCCAGTTAGCATACATAATACTATCAGTAAAACACATGGACTTCCATGTCGGATTCCATACAGTCTAGTCAAGAAGTCATGCATCATCTTTCGTATTGCTAATGTCATCATCCGTACAACCTGGACAAGGGGTGCGGAGACCATTTTGGCGAGAAGACGGCTGTCAAATTTAACACATTGAAATTTTGATGTCAGCACTACATCAGCATTTTGGAAAAAAATTCTACCACCTTCCATTTGCAGTTCAACTTCAAATGACTATAACTTGCTCATTTTGGCTCCTTTTTTTGTGCATTTTTTTTGAAATGGGCTAGAATTTCGTGCTCTTCACAATGGCGGAGCAAGTTTCTAATTTTTATGGATGGAGTTTTCAAAATTTTAAAATTTTCATGACTATACCTATCTATTCCCCAATTTTGCAACTTCAGAGGCTTCGTTTGGGGTTATACAACCTTCTTTTTAGGTGCCATTTTTTTTTAAAGTGTATAATTTTTCATCTACTTTCATAATATCCCATTAGTTTGCATTTTTTTTAGTATAAACTGTACTTTCAGTATTTGATCATTTTTGGCCTATTTGGCACTTGTATTTTGCTTGGATCTTAGTTTAGACCACTTGCAGTATTTTTTGAAGTCTCTTAAAGCCTATTTGAGGCAGTTGTAAAGTTAAAATTAGAAGTCCACCTTGCCTTATTTTGCAAGTGGCCAATTGTATATGCACTAAGTATAAAGTGCCAAATCATAATTTTTTCTTTTGGTGGGGGGGTTCTTGATTGAGTAATTTAAGGGGGTGTCTTGTGTGATTTTGCCTTCCTCTATCTTGTGTTTTCTCATTTTGGTGCTATGGGTTCTCCTAAATTTCCACTTTTAACTCCTCATAATTATGCTTCATGGAAGACTAAGGCTTGGAGTAAACTAATAGAAAAAGGACTCATTCATTATGTAAATGGAACAATAATAGCACCACCTGATCCTAAGGTTGATCCTAATGCTTAAGTTGAATGGCTCACTAAAAACTCTATGGCACTTGGAACTCTTAGAAATTATGTATTAGATGACCTCATTTTTCACATTGTGAAGTGTACAACAATTAAAGAGGCTTGGGATATTTATGATAAATTGTATGGACAAGTTGATGAGATTAAGGGCTACAAGCTTGATAATGAGCTCGCCACTTTGGATCCCAAGGATTTTGGTACAATCCAAGATTATGTCACAAAATCAAATGAGCTAAGAGAAAATCTAAAGGACTGTGGCATTGACAAGAAGGATTCTCAATTGGTTTATAACTTGTTGGACAAGATTTCATTAGAGTATGCATCCTTTGTATCTAGCTTTCACACCTAGAGATTAGCTCAAAGTTCCTCATACACTTCTCCCTCCTTTGATGCATTCACAAAGATATTGATACTTGAGAAATCTAAGTTGACCAAGATGGGGATTCTCAAATCTTCAAAGTCACAAGCATTGGTGGCTAATAAAGGGAATCAAAAAAATCAACGAAAAGGAAAGAATCAAAAGCAACCTAAGTCTAAATAACAACAAGATGGAGCACAATCCTCCTCTCCACAATAAGGTGATTCTACATCCTCACATAAGAGGAAATCTAAGGACAATATTTTTTGTGCATATTGCAAGAAGTCAGGACATGATGAACAACATTGTTACAAGAAGGATATTGATGAATTGAAAAATCTTCTTGAGAAGAACAAAATCAATTTACCTTCTAGAATGTCTACTTTGGATTCTTCTTCCAAGGAAATAGATAAAGGAAAGGATCATTCCTTTGGGACAAATAAAGGAAAGGGAAAATATCTTTGTACTACTACAAGTCATGATTCAAGGATATGACTTCTAGATTTAGGGGCTTCTCATCATATGGCATCTTTGCAGTCTATGTTCTCTTCATTTGAGCCTTACCACATGCCACAAATTTTGATGGTAAATCATGCATACATGGATGTGATTAGGGATCTATTTTCATTGGGGATAACTCCTTCAATGATGTGTTATGTGTACCCCACTTGACAAACAATCTTCTTTCCATCTATCAAATCACACATGGCACGACACTAAAAACTGTGGATATCACACCTAATTCACTTATCATTAGAGACTTTGATACTAGACCTATCATTGCGAGTGGGATAGTTGATCATGCATCTTAGTTGTACTCCTTTTCACATTTTGGTCCTATTGATGAGGATGATTCTTCCTATGTTGATGATTCAGATTTTGAGAACTATGGGTACTTGAACTTGGGGATTCTCACAAGTGGCCCCATTCATGAGCCTTTCATTTCATCTCCTGCTATTGATATCACATCACCTATTTCACTTGATGATGTAGCTAGTGCAATAGTTTTTCCTTCTTGTGATTCAGTGCAGTAGGATATTTCTTGTCTTCTAGCTTCAGTTCATTGGGATGACTACTTGACAGACATTGCAAGTTTGTTTGTGGAGTCCTACATTGTAGATTTGGGAGACATAATTGATGACATATATCTTCTCTTTGATGAAGATGATCCTTCTTCGATTGTTGTGAGGGAACACTCTAACCCTCTTGTGCATTCTCTACATAATCATTAAATCAAGGTTGACATGATCGTGGATACTTTTGTACAAAAGCTGGAGGAGGTCTCTTTATAGTTATAGGAGACATGTGAGTCCTTGGATATTATTCTACATTCATCTCCACTAGATCTTGGAGTGCTTTTGTCAACAGTGTGGAGCAGTTAACCACCTTTGGAGTGGGTACCTTTTAACATCAACATGGGGACACTTGAGCAGCTTTTAGAGACTCCATTCATCTTGAGTTTTTTTCCTATATCTTCCCTTCATTATTGGGGAGACTTCATGGATACACCTTTGATTTTGTTTCTTCCCAAGGGGAGGAGCGTTGTTCAACTTTTGTGGAGCATTTTATTCATTCAACTTTGAGCTTCTACCATTGGTGCAGATTCTACATTGAGGGGGGGCTACTTGGTCTCTCTTCTTCTCTCATATGGTGAGGAACATTTTCCTCACATGGGGTTTTGTCCTTCTCATACTTCTTTGAGAGTTCTTTGTACATAGTTTTCATCTCTCTTTTGGTGGAGGGATTTTTCCCATTGGGTTTTTCTCTCTTTCCCCACTTTATGAGAGATTGCATTGGTTTGTGTGTATTTTCATTTGTACATGGGTACCTAACATGGCCTAGTAGCCAGAACCCATCTTGCATTGCTTCGTTGCATTGTATACTTAAGTGCATTCCCCTAAGTTGCACTTAAGGGGGGGGTGTTGGTGTAATTATTTATTCATCTTGGATATAATTACACTTTACTTAAGTTTACTTAGGTACATGCATATCATAGTAGTTTGTATATGAGACACCTAGGGAGATGTTCTACATTGGGAGTGTGTGTGTAGGAGAATTTCCACCTTTTATGGTGTGATCTTATTTCTACTTATCATATCCACTTATTGTGGAGTGATAATTCCACCTTCAGTGGATGATCCACCTCATGTGGAATATTTTACTATTTCTCCTACCTACCCCTACCTACCCTTGCATCTCACTGGGCCACATGCCATCATTGTGTGCTCTCTTGTCTCCTAGCCTTGCCTTTATAAGAAGGCCCATCTATATTATATGTAGCTTGATGATCCATTTGATCAGTATTTTCATCTTGATAAAATACAACTTATTCCTATCAATATTTTCTCTCTCTATTTTGTACTTTTCATTGAGCTCTTGATCTTGGCAAAATGTCACATTTATTATGGATAAATATTTTTTACATTAGATGTTATTTTTAAATGTATGGCATTAAAATTAAAATTATGATGAAATATTCTTCAACTATTGTTTTGTGGACGAACCTATTGATCACCTAATCTAAGTGGGAATGATGCAAGAACATGTCAAAGACAAGAACTTGGTTGTGGTAGAAGTTTCCTACCCACCTTACAATAATTAGCATGATAGATACTAGATGAACACACACTCACATAGTTGTATACATATTGTATTATGCATCATTTAATACTAAATTTTATGCATTTATGGATATGTCGTTTAATTTTAACATTATGGTTTAAGTGATTTCTATAGTTGTGTAAATTTTTTTTTGTTAAGTTTGTTTCAAATGACTTGTTAGGAAACATAAAGCCATCCCCTTATTTTTATGTCATTATACTCATAAACTATGTACTTGTTTTATTAGAAAATAAAATGTTTGTAATTTTTTCAAATACAAACATCTTCCTTTCAAGTATGTATGTATGCATGTATATTATTGTTTTGAATAATATAGAATGGTTTCTGATTAGAACTATATAATCTTAAGAGAATAACACCACCTGTTTAATTATAATTAAAATATTTGAATTTCAAAATTTTAATAAGATATTGCATATGAATTCCTTTTTTCACATTACCCATTAAAATATTGATGAAGTTTTTATTAGCCCATAGACTATATATATATGGTGGGAATGCCCATCAGTTTTTCCTCCTGTCACAACCCAAATTAATTTTAGGTTAGTCTTTTGTCAAGGAAATTTACTGTTCCTTCCACCAAGATCTGATTGCATTGTGTACACACCACTACACCACTTCACACCAATCTATAACACGATGTTGCAGATGTTGGCACTGATTCTAAGCTTGTAGTCACATGCTGCTATCAATTTTATGGAGTTTTTAGAAGAATCAATACTAATGAAGACTAGCTTGAGTTTTCCTATCTCTCCTATCTTAAAGAATAATATGCACATCAATTTATCGATGAACCCTGAAAAACTCAATCTTTCACTCCAACACCCTACACCTAGTGTTGGAATTGAATCTACTCTTCAACAACATGGTTCCAAGAAATTTATGGATGGCCTTTCAATTTAGTTGTGGATATGGCACTCGCAAAGAATGGGGTTCTCCAGAGCTATGAATTTGTTTTTTCTAAGTCTCTTTGCATTTTCCCTAAGTTTGCATGCCTTAGCATTTCAAGTCCTTTAGGTGCATATTGTTCCTGGGCAATGAGCCTAAAACCTTTTTATTAGTTTTATTATATTTTGAGTGTGATTTTCAATATGTTATTTTCCTTATAGAATTTTCCATGTAAATCTATTGTTCATGTGATAAATGTGCTTTATGCTTTTATTTTTTGCAATTGCAGTATTAGATTAATTGTTGTATAGATCTAAAAAGAATTGATCTAGATTTCTTCACAACCCCTCTTAGTCCAAAGGTGTGTTCAACAATGTTAGACTAGTAATCCACATTTTTCAATCATATATAAATGACTATGTAAACATATAGTAAAGTTATATATTGATTGTGAAAAATATTGGAGTGTATGTACACCATCTTTTACAATAACTATTTGTTCCTCTATAGTAGTTTATCTTGTACAAGGTTAAGTGATTATTCCATCTTTTATACAAAGTGAAGGGTTGAGAAATAAATCAATAACTTTTTTAATAAAATTATATGATATCTTGTGTAAGAATTTTCTAGTAAGAAGCTTACCCAATAGAAGACATGATTTTCACTATTGAATTTTATGTGACAAAACATATAGATGATGTACAATTAGGAATGTGTATTCTTGTCAAAGAAACGATTTTACTTTCTTTCAACAAGATAGTTCCACCAACATTTTTATTAATTTATATTTTTAGAAAAATTATGAATAATCGTATAATTATAGTAGTAATAATAATAGGAGGAGAAGCATCTAATATCTTAGGTAGAAATAAAGAAGAATGAAAGAAAGATTGTTTTTATAGTCCATGCCAAGCACCATACTACTTGTGGGAGGCACCTAATTGTGCTACAAGTGATATGTACATCCTCTCAAAATACACGCTTTAATTAAAAAAGAATATTTCAAATGAATAAAACATAAACACTTAGTACATACATATTGTTAAAAACACTATTCCATAAAATGACAAGAACACCTTAGTACCCCAATTCAATCTCTTTTATAAAATTGGACAAACACATGCAAGAAAATATTCTTAAATACTCAAAATTCATACAATGATCCTTTGCTTGGGCAAACAAGATTCATACACACAACTATTTCACTATACACTCAGAAATACATGAACATAGGTTTTTTGTTTTGCACTTATAATATTTACACATTACTAATCTATTTTGCATGAATACGTCAAACATTTGATATGATACAAAGACAATTAATTTGGAAAACATCCATAGTTCCATTACTACATGACAAACATGATCACGAGACATCATGTACAAACATAAATTTCAGTTTTTGTTATAAGAGGTTTTTGTGAAATACCAATCACAGTAATGAGATTTTAAAATCACATACAAAGTATGCCAAATTTGAATCTAGCAGATAGATTGATGTGATTTGGAACTTATTTAAGGGGTACAAGATCATATTGGACCAAATGTCACACTAAACTAACGTACAGGCTTCACCAAATTAGAACACCAACAATATTCTTTACAATAAGCACAAAAAATTTGTATTGGCCAGACTTACATGCACTAATGTTAGGAACACCATCGAAAACTCCATGGGAAGCACATGCTTAGAAAAAAAAAATGTTATTGAATACCCTCATATAGTTGCACACTATATGCATTTACGAAATTCTACTTTCAGGAAAGACATTTTAGAAAAAAGAATGAATGTCATAGACTATTGGTGTAGATATGAATGGCAACATAGAGGGTCAACACACGTACATGGAATCTTGTGGCTAAATGGATCATTAGACATGGATAACATTGATTAGCCAAATGATGAAGAAATAAAGATTACATAAGAATATTTCAACTCCATTGTTCATGCATGGAATCCCAGGGAAGATACACACCAAAGAAACATATAGGTACTTTAATAGTTTTGAATATAATTGCATACACATACCTTTTCTCGTAGATGCTTTCAAAATTTGAAAATAATCAAAGTAAATTTTGTTTTGCAGTCAATCCATAATTTGCCTTCGTATCCATGTTTTTAAAATACAAGCCAAATTATGGGAACAAATAGGGATGATGACTATGAGGAAATAGTGAACACTGTAGAAAGACATACAATGTGTAGGGAAGGAACATGATTATGCAAAAAAAAGAGGAAAAATATCTTGCAGGTACATATCTCTATTAACACTATAAATTTCATGATAATAAAAATTATCAATATATTCATTAACATCATATAGCTCTAGATGTTACTTATCAAACCTATAGGAATAATGCTCCCTTGCCAATAAATTTGGAAGGATCAAAATTGTATGAAGATTTACAAACTAGAGAGAAGAAATTTGAACCTACAAGAAATGATGACAAAATGAACACACATAGTCAGTATATATTCCAACTTTGGAGGGAAAACATAGATTGTTTCAAAACATGCCATCATAAAATATATTACAAAGTGTGCAGCAAAAGTAGACAAAAGATAAAAAAGCTACCAACAAATTCTATTACGACTCACAAAAGTTGAAAATCCAAATGATCCAGCTTCAAAAGCCTATAGAAATCTCTTAACTGAGATAATCATAGAGAGAGATATTGGAGCACAAGAGACAAGCCATATGCTCTTAGAATTACCATTGGTAGAAAGAAATAGAAGATTTATTAATCTAAATTTATTATCTAAAGTTTTCAAATGTGTAATACAGAATGAAGAAAACAATAATGAAGAACACACAATATCTTTTATTGATGCATATAAATGTAGGTCGCTTGCTATGGAAGCAATATCATTAATTGATGCTAAAAAATATTAGATATATAATGCTCAAAGAAAAGGACCAAATAATTGGAATCAAAGAAAAAAAGAAAGTATTGTAAGAGTATTTCCAAGATTTACAGCTATTCCTCCAAGAAATTGAGATAAATGGGTTAACTTTTGTTTCTCTGAATTACTACTTTACAAACCTTTTCATGACATTGAAAGGGATATAGGTCATGATGATGATACAATAGTATTCAATTGGGAAAAATTCAATAATAATCCATGGCATGTGCATAGAAGATAAGAGGATGAAAATCTAGAAAATAATGAAGATTCCAAAAAATGAAGAAAATGAGGTAGTACAAGAAGCTACAATAGAAAATGAATAGGAAAAACCATCATTTTTTGGATGTAATCACATATTTATAGTTTGCACTAAAATGACATGTAAAGGAGATAAAATGAGATCCTAACGTAATATTCAAAATGTTCCACAATGATCCCAATGTACATCCCAAATAAGACTAGAACCACCCAACCATATCAATCCTAGAGGTCCACCATACAAGACTAGCAGATGAGTATGTGAGAAAAAATCATACTCACACCAAACATGCATAGATTGGAAAATGTTCACCATAATCAAATTTTCTAAATACATAATTTATATTCACAACAAGATCTAGATACATAAAAGGAGCATAAATATTTTGTAAAACACTGGTCAATCTTTTGTTGAACTAGTCAAAGACACATGGATGTGTTGATGGATACAACCAACCTCAAATGAACACCATCTCACACCATCTCTAATAAATGTCACTTATAAAAAAATCCATCAAACACAATTAAATCAAGTGTTTGGAGAGTAATAGTTATAATTTCTCTATACTTACAATTTTCCTCAACTTCCTAATATGTAGAAGAAGATCAAATTCATTATTGTGATTCTGAGAAAGAACGAGATGAGTTTCAACTAGTAAAATTAGACCTTAGTTTTCCCTACCCACCTATGATACATAGACCAATAAATAAAAAATTCAAATATCAATCTTAATTTATAATTTTACTTTCAAGTTTTTATAAAACACATAATATTCTTGTGACATCCATCCAAGGATTCCTAAAGCTTTTCCATCTCAAAATACACAATTTTATTCAAAGAAGATCATTTTTGTATGGAATCATTTCAAATGAGAAAAACATAAACACTTAATACATACATATTGTTTCATATGTACTATCTCTGGAAACCACAAGAAAACCTTAGTATCCCAATTCAATCTCTTATATGAACTTGGACAAATAAATGAAAGAAAATCAACTTAAATAGTCAAAATTCATGCAATGATACTCTACTTTTGTGCAAATTTCACACACACGACTATTTCATTTTACACTCACAAAATGCAAACATAGTTGTTCCCTTTTGCACGCATAATATTCACGAACTAGTGATCTACTTTGCATTGACAAAAAGCACATACATAATTTTTTATTTTGCAACCATTAAATACATACATAATTAAATATTTCTTTTGCACCCACAAAATGCATGAATATTATTACCCTCTTTTTAACTCCAAAATACATAAAAATTGATACTCCTTGCACATAGATGTGCTAGACTAACAATCCAACTTTTTGTATTATTTGTAATTGATAAATTATACATATAAAATAAGGTAGAGATTGATTCCAAAAATATTGGAGTGCATGTACACCATCTTTTATAATAATTAATTGAACATCTATAATAGATTATCTTGTATAAAGTAAAGTGTTTATTCCATCTTGTATACAACTGAAGTGTTGAGAAATAAATGAGTAGTTTTTAATAAAATAATATAATCCTGTGTAAGAAGTTTCTAAGAAGAAGCTTACCCAATAAAAGACATAATTCTCAATATTGAATTTTATTTGACAAAAAAATAAGATGACGTACAGTTACAAATGTATATTCTTCTTAAGAAAATGACATTATTTTTTTAACAAGATAGTTCTACCAATATTTTTATTAATTTATATATTTAAAAAAATTATGAATAATCGTATAATTGCAGTAATAATAATAAGAGGACGAGAATCTATTATCTTACCTATGAAATAACAGATTAAAAAACTATATAGAGAGATATTTAATTTTGAAATATAAAGAAAATAGAATTTTAAAGTTTATATTAATATTTTCTCATAACAGTTTATTGCGTGAGATTAATCACCCTTCTCTCATTAGTTGTGAGATGACAGCAATGTTTTATTGGTAATAAGTGATGAGAGTTGCAACTATGCGGCTACACCACCGGTGTCAATACAACGATGACAACTCTTATTGATATATTATTCCACACATAAACATAATCCTATATATATCTAGGGACAGAATACAATACTGTAGTCAGTACCAGAGGGGCAAGCGAATGTGGCTGTATCGTCCTTGGCATAACTGTAGGCCTGAGGGCACTGCTGCTTGAATATCATTGAGTAGTTTGTCGCAGGGCAGCTGTTAGCATAGCTGCCAGTGCAGCAATACTGGTCGGTTTGAAAGGCAACGCAGGCACTCTTGCATCCGCCAGTCACCTTCAATTCAGCAGGCCACACAGCGTTCACGTCGGCTTTGCATGCAGGGGCGGTGCACTGTGTATTGGTAGGGTTGATGGAAAGAGGAATGTTGAAGCCGTCCACCAGGGAGACTCTGCAGCTCAGTTGGCCGCGGCAGTCACCGGTTTGACAGGTTCCTTTGCCGCTCGCATCGA